>NC_135954.1:14502313-14684813 GCF_053455715.1 Rhinoraja longicauda
CGCAGCGGTAGAGTTGCTGCCTTACAGTGCTTGCAGCTGCGGAGACCTGGGTTCGATCCCGACTACGGGTGCTGTATTGTATGGAGTTTGTACGTTCTCCCCGTGACCCCCGTAGGTTTTCTCTGAGATTTTCGGTTTCCTCCCACACTCCGAAGACGGACAGGTTTGTAGGTTAATTTGCCTGACAATAAGTAAATTGTTTACTTATGTGTGTAGGATAGTGTTAGTGTGTGGGGATCGCTGGTGTGTGCGCTGTCGGTGGGCCGAAGGGCCTGCTTCCGTGCTGTATCTCTAAACTAAACTAAAAACAAAACTATTGAAATCACTGCTGGGAAATGTCAATTCAAGCCGAATGAATGGTGAAATCCTGCTCTCCTTGGTATTAAATATTGTTCCAATTCAACCTCTGTTTTCTTCATTTCTTAGTTCATGCTCTGTTCAGGTGGAATATGTAAAATTTCTGAAGCTAGTGAACTTTGCAGGAGCGCACTTTCAACTAACCAGCTGAAATGAACAGATAGATTTCTCCTTTTTCTTTAAACAATAGTTGTTATTAATATTTATTCACAAAATGCTGGAGTAACTCAGCAGGTGAGGCAGCATCTCGGGAGAGAAGGAATGGGCGATGTTTCGGGTCAAGACCCTTCTTCAGACTGATGTCAGAGGGGGCGGGACAAAGGAAGGATATAGCTGGAGACAGGAAGGTAGAGGGAGATCTGGGAAGGGGGAGGGGAAGAGAGGGACAGAGGAACTATCTAAAGTTGGAGAAGTCAATGTTATTAATAAATATTTTGGCACAATTCTAGCACATATTCAAAGGATTCAAAGGTCTTTTATTGTCAAGTGTACCAATTGAGGGACAGTGATATGTGAATTACCATACAGCCATACGGAAAAAAAAGCAAGAAGACACACAACTACATAAAAGTTACCGTAAACATCCACCACAGCTGATTCCCCACATTCCTCACTGCGATGGAAGGCAAAAAAGTCTAACCTTCTTCCTCTTTATTCTCCCGCGGTCGGGGCAGTTGAACCATCCTTCGGGGCGATCGACGCTCCAGCGTCGGGGCGGTCGAAGATTCCGCAGCCGGTGGTCGAAGCCCCCGCGTCGGGGCGTCCGAAACTCCCGAGTCAGGGCGGTCGAAGCTCCTGCGGCTTGGACTTCCCCGAAACCGGTCTCTAACCAGAGACCGCGAGCTCCGCGATGTTAAAGTCCGTAGGCACCGGCGGTTAGAGCTCCGAGGTCGATCCCTGGCAAAGGGATAGCGAGCTCCGTGATGTTAAGTCCGCAGGCTCCCCGCGATGGAGCTCCCAGTCGATCTCCAGCAAAGGCCGCCAACTCCTCGATGTTAGGCCGCAGTGCAGACAGAGATACCTCCGTCGAGGTGAGAGATTATATGAGGAAAACCAGCTTCAGAGCCTTAATCATATATATATACCAGGGTGACATTCTCAGGTGCTGCGGGATTAAAGTTCCAATGTGTTTTGCAACATTTTGGTTGGCTGGATGAAAAAGATGTATCTAAATCTTGGCTGATGCATAGAACATAGAACATAGAACATAGAACAGGTACAGCACATGAACAAGCCCTTCAGCCCACAATGTCTATGCCAAAAATAATGCCAGAGATAAACTAATCTCCTCTGTCTGCTCGTGATCCATCTCGCCCCCATTCCCAGCATATCCATGTTCCTTTCCAAAAGCTTCTTTAACGCCACTTTCGTATCTGCCTCCACCACCACCCCTGGCAGTGTGTTCCAGGTACCCACCACTCCCTGTGTTTTAAAAAAAACTTCCCCTGTCAATCTCCTTTAAACTTTGCCCCCTCTCACCTTCAAGTTAAGCCCTCTAGACTTTGACATTTCCACCTGGGAAAAAGTTTTGACGTCTACTCTATTGTTAACTCCACTAACTGTATAGTGGCTGGTGTACATGGTGGGCCGAATAGACAATAGACAATAGACAATAGGTGCAGGAGGAGGCCATTCGGCCCTTCGAGCCAGCACCGCCATTCAATGTGATCATGGCTGATCATTCTCAATCAGTACCCCGTTCCTGCCTTCTCCCCATACCCCCTGACTCCGCTATCCTTAAGAGCTCTATCTAGCTCTCTCTTGAATGCATTCAGAGAATTGGCCTCCACTGCCTTCTGAGGCTGAGAATTCCACGACTGAAGGCCTGTTTCTGTGCTGTAGTGTTCAATGTTCCATGTAAAACACCATGAACTATTTGCTCCTCTCTCTCTCTCTCTCTCTCTCTCTCTCTCTCTCTCTCTCTCTCTCTCTCTCTCTCTCTCTCTCTCTCTCTCTCTCTCTCTCTCTCTCTCTCTCTCTCGCGTTCCTTGCGAATGCTGGAGAATTGTTATGATGAGAGTAGTTATTATGAGGAGCATCTTGGAGACAGTACTGTGATTCTGTAATAGAGGTTTTGGTGCAAAGGAATAGTCAGACATGCCCTTCTGTGCACACTAATCAGGCAGGGAACTTGGATCCATGGCGTTGGATGTCAATAGCATGTTTGGAAGTTCAGATGCCACAGGCATTTCTTTTTTGGTGCAATCATATTTCATAATTGGACCCCATGATGCCTACTGTGAGCTATCCAGTACTCCTGGCTACAGTGGGAATGATTGCATGGTGCCAGGCGACAGCCTACCCACCCCCCTCAGGCACACAGGTACAATTTTCACAGAAGCACATGAACAAAAGTCATAAGCTGCTGGAGCTTGAGCATCACTTTATTGATCATGAATTAATTTACGATAGTACACAGAGTTATACCGTCAGAGAATCAGACAGCATGGAGTCAGGGGCTTTGGTCTGACTTGCCCACGCTTACCAAGATGCTAACCTAGGTGCTAGTCCCATCTGCCACCATTTGGCTCCTATCCCTCTAAACCTTTCCTGTCCATGGTTAGAATTAGCCATGAAAAAAAAATCATAACTTAAAGAAATTTTCTGCCCTTCTACCGCTCCACCATCGAGAGCGTACTGGCTTACTGCACCACTGTGTGGTATGCTGGCTGCTGGGCTGCAGACCAGAAGGCCCTCCAAAAGGTCATCAGGACAGCAGAGAAAATCATCGGCTGTCCATCGGCCTACCTTCTCTGAAGAACATCACCAGCTCGCGCTGTCTGAACAGGGCCAGAGTCATAATCAAGGACAACACTCATCCAGGACACGAATTGTTTGTTCTCCTGCCCACTGGAAGGCGCTATAGGAGCCTAAGGGCCAGGACAAATCAACTCAAAAACAGTTTATTTCCCTGGGCAATAAGAACAGTGAACGGAAGCACGTGATTCGGCTACTATCATTTTAAAAAAAAGAAACTTTCTTTTAAGAATTTTTAAGTGTTTAACCCACTCATTATTTATTAGGTTTTTAAATCGTTTTTTATATGATACTGGCATTTGTTGTGTTGGTTCGTATGTCTGTGCAATTGTCTCTGCACTGTCGCACTGTTATCAGTTGTAGCATTTCTAATTTCGTTGTACCTTATGTACAATGACAATAAAGGCATATTATTATTATTATTATTATTATTAAAACCCTCTTCCAGGGAACTTCCTAACATTCTTCTTTGCCAGAGATGGGGCTTTCAGCCTATTTAATCTAGGTTCCAGTGACATTTTTGAATAACGGTTTGTTCAGCTTCTTCAGTGCCTCCATGTCCCCTTCAGATAGAGACCTGATCCCTGCACAGTTCTCGACGTTGTCTAACAAAAGTGCAATACAAGGCTAACATAACTTCCCTGGCAGCCACTGTCACTTTTCCAGATGACAGTGTCCGGTGTGGAATACAAAGCAAGTCCATTGGGAATTCAGTGCTATCAGTGTGAAGAATAATACCTTTGGTGTGCAGTTTGGGAGGGAGCGGGGGGAAAAAAGCTCATGGCATAACGGGAGGAATTGAATACAGGAGGAAAGAGGTCCTTCTGCAATTGTACAGGGCCCTGGTGAGACCACATCTGGAATATTATGTGCAGTTTTGATCTCCTAATTTGAGGAAGGATATCCTTGTTATTGAGGCAGTGCAGCTTAAGTTCACGGGGTTAATCCCCGGATGGCGGGACTGTCATATGAGGAAAGATTGGAAAGCCTGGGCTTGTATTCACTGGAATTTAGAAGGATGCGAGGGGATCTTATAGAAACATAAAATTATAGAAGGACTGGACAAGCTAGATGCAGGAAAAATGTTTCCACTGTTGGGAGAGTCCAGAACCAGGGGCCACAGTCTAAGAATAAGGGGGAGGGCATTTAAAATCTGAGATGAGAAAAAATCTTTTTCACCCAGAGAGTAGTGAATTTGTGGAATTCTCTGCCACAGAAGGCAGTAGAGGCCAATTCACTGAATGAATTTAAAAGAGAGTTAGATAGAGCTCTAGGGGCTAGCGGAATCAAGGGATTTGGGGAGAAGGCAGGCACGGGTTACTGATTGTGGATGATCGGCCACGATCACAATGAATGGCGGTGCTGGCTCGAAGGGCCGAATGGCCTCCTCCTGCACCTATTTTATGTTTCTATGAAAGTACAGTCTTCAGATGTTTGCCGAATCTAAATTGTTTTGCACCAGTTTAAGATCCATTTATCATTCAAGAGCAACAAGCATAAATCTGCGTTGTAATTCACAATTCCACAATTCATTTAGATGATGTGAGCATCTTGCAAACTGAATTTTACCCTCTGCCTCTCTAGTGGCACTGTGATACAGTGGCTTTCGTGGTCGTGGTCAATTGCCTGGAAAGTGTTGATGCCCATTTAGATGTTATATCACGGACTGAAAGGTTGGAGAGTTAATGATCATCGATGTGTGGGAGTTGCCTAATGTTGGGAGTTTCCTCTTTTTACATGGTACTCGGCAGCTTTTGCTGGCATGCACCGCCTGTCCAAAGTAGGTTTGTGCTTTCTTTCCTCATGAAGAACTGCAATCATGCTGAAATATTGACCCTGTTTCTCCTGCCAACGTTATATGGAAGCATAGAGAGACATAAAAATTCTGAGCAGAAGTAGGCTATTTAACCTTTGAGCCAGTTACACCATTCAATATGATCTCAGCTCTTCATCCAAACTCAGGAAGCCATTCCCACTATCTTCCCTTGTCCCTTGATCTCTTTAACTATTAGTATTGTTTCCCACTCCTTGAATATTTAAGGATTTGGTCGTGGTTGCATTCTCTGATAGGGAATTCTACAGGTCCACCTTCTTTGGGTAAAAAAAATATTTCCTCATCTCAGTTATAAATGGCTTTAAACCTACACTAAATCTTTTAGCACTGGTCCTGGATTACTCCCCATCAGAAGCACCTTCCCTCCAGTTCTGTTAGCAAACATTTTGAGTCGTGGATTTCACGCAATTAATTTGCTGTAATCGGACAATTCACCAGGTTACGTTTCCCTGAAACCTGCTAACATCCTGCTTATTATCAACTACAGTATCACCCCTTCTTTAATTATACTCCTTAAACCCAAATGCAGATCATTTATATATCATAAGAAAAATAAAGGTCTTTACATTTATGTTTGGAGATCCAACTTGCATCACATCCATTTATCATTGCACTTTGACATCTGAATCTTCACTGATTGCATTCCTAAGTCAGTACATTCATTTTAATACTCCATGCTTCCAGCTGGTAATTAACTTGTGTCCTATTTTATCAGATGCCTCTGGAAAGTCCAAATGACTGTGCATAAAATCATGAGGGTAGTACGGTGAAAGCACAAAAGTATTTTAGCCATGTTAGAGCAATCAATGGGACTTATATTTAAGGTGAGAGGAACAGGATTTAACACGAACCAGAGGGGCAACTTTTTCCACTTAGAGAGTGGTGGGTAAATGGAATGGGGTACGAGAGGAGGTAGTCGAGGCAGATACAATAACAGTAACTTGGACAAGTACATGGATCGGAAAGGTTCATAGGGAAATGGGAAAAATGTGCCAAATAAGGCATCTTGTTTGGCATGGATGAGTTTCCATGCTACATGACTTTATGATTATTTACTACTCCGTTTTGTTACTTAAGGATGTGCAATGATGTGCTTAGTTTAGTTTAGTTTAGAGATACAGCAGGGAAACAGGGCCTTGGTCCCACCGAGTCCGCGCCGACCCAGTGAACCCTGCACACAAACACTATCCTACACACACTTGGGACAATTTACAATTACACCAAGGCAACGAACCTACAAACCTGTACCTACATGCACTGGGGACAATTTACAATTTTACCAAAGCCAGTTAACCTACAAACCTGCATGTCTTTAAAGTGAGGGAGGAAACTGAAGTACCTGGTGAAAGCCCACTCAGGTCACAGGGAGAACGTACAAACTCCATACAGACAGCACCCTAGGTCAGGATCGAACCCGGTTCTCTGGCGCCGTGAGGCAGCAACTCTACATCCGCTCCACCATGCTGGTTATGCTACAGGATTATCAATCCAAGGGGCTTGACTAATGATCTGGAAACACGAGTTCAAATAGCTGCCACGACAGCCATTAATTAAAGGTATTTGGAATATAATGCTTACAACAGTGGCTGTAAAGTTACTGGATTATTGTAACAGCATTATTGGTTTAGTGATGTATTTCAGGAAACGGTAATTATGGTGCACGAATTGGAAACAGAAAACTGGTCCAGGGCAAAATGAAGCAGGCCTAGTGATGATTGATCCACAGGGAATTGGGGGTGATTGGCTGCCTGGCTGGTCTTCTTCTAGTTGGTCTTCTTGGACAGCAAACGTGCACAAATTGCACAATTTGACCTTGATGTTTAGCTCATAATATGTCATGGGAAAGCCAAAATATGTCATAATATGTCATGGCGAAACCAAACGCAGGTTTGGCGATCGTTTCGCTCAACACCTTCACTCAGTCCGCCTTAACCAACCTGATCTCCCGGTGGCTGAGCACTTCAACTCCCACTCCCAGTCTGACCTTTCTGTCATGGGCCTCCTCCAGTGCCATAGTGAGGCCCACCGGAAATTGGAGGAACAGCACCTCATATTTCGCTTGGGCAGCCTGCAGCCCAGCGGTATCAACATTGACTTCTCCAACTTTAGATAGTTCTTCTGTCCCTCTCTTCCTCTCCCCCTTCCCAGTTCTCCCTCTATCCTTCCTTTGTCCTGCCCCCCTGACGTCAGTCTGAAGAAGGGTCTCGACCCGAAACGTCGCCCATTCCTTCTCTCCTGAGATGCTGCCTGAACTGCTGAGTTACTCCAGCATTTTGTGAATAAATACCTTCGATTTGTACCAGCATCTGCAGTTATTTTCTTACACTCTCAGCACTGAAGGAAGTACATTAGCAAATGAGGTGCTTGAAGGAGGATCTTATCTCTGGTGTATGTATTGGATTCCAGCCAAGAAAGAAAGGAAGACTTTCCATTTACCTGGTGTCTTCCACAAACATAAAGCACTTCTGAAATGAGGTTGATCATTATACCAAGGCAATCAGTTTTTGAAAAGCAAAAACTCATAAATCACAATGAGGCATCTGGTGGTATCTATTAAAGGATAGATATTGATCAGTTGAGCACCAAAGCTCTTCTGTGAGAGTGCTAAAGGGAAAAGCAATATTTATCTAATGTGGGTCGGGGGTAGTATGTCAAAGTCTCGCATTAACCGAGCGTAAAATAGCAGTGTTACGCTGACTCAATACTCTTGCATCTGCCAGCCTGGTGTCTAGACTAAGGATTAAATGCATGACATAATAATAATAATAATATTCATTTATTGTCATTGCAACGAGTACAACGAAATTAAAAAATAGCCAATCCTGACGGTGCGTACAAACATATATGCAATAAATGCAAAAACAAATAAATACAATTATATTAAGTACAAGATTTTTTAACGGTGTTGCCTAGTGCAGAAGGTAGTGTTCAGTTCTCGTATGGCCCTGGGGTAAAAACTGTTTTTAAGTCTGTTTGTTCGGGATTTGATCGACCTGAAACGTCGACCAGAGGGCAGATGAACAAACAGACGGTGGCCGGGGTGGGATGGATCTTTTATTATTTTGCCTGCTCTACTGAGGCAGCGTAGGCTGAACAGGTGCTCCAGGGAGGGCAGTGAGCAGCCGATGATCTTCTGGGCCGTCGTGATGACCCTCTGAAGGGCCTTCCTGTCCTTTTCTGAGCAGCTGGCATACCATGTGGTTATACAGTATGCCAGCACACTCTCGATGGAGCAGCGATAGAAGGACATCATGAGCTTCTCCTGCAGGTTGGTTTTCCTGAGGATCCTCAGGAAGTGGAGTCTCTGCTGTGCCTTCTTTACTGTGGTGATGGTGTTGGTAGACCAGGTAAGATCCTCTGCGATGTGCGTACCCAGGAACCTGAAAGCGGGTACCCTTTCCACACAGACCCCATTGATGTAGAGTGGGTCGTATTCTACACTGGTTTTTCTGAAGTCAATTATAAGTTCCTTTGTTTTGGAGGAGTTCAGGACAAGATTGTTCACTGAACACCATGCTGCCAGCCTTTGGATTTCATCCCTATAGGCTGTCTCATCTCCTCCTGAGATGAGTCCAACCACAGTCGTGTCATCCGCGAACTTGATGATGGTGTTGGTGGGATGGGTGGGGGCGCAGTCGTGAGTGTAGAGGAAGTAAAGGATGGGGCTCAACACACAGCCCTGTGGTGAGCCGGTGCTCAGTGTAATGGTGGAGGAGAGGTGAGGGCCTATTTTGACGGTCTGGGGGCGGTTGGTCAGGAAGTCCTTGATCCATTGGCAGATGGTTTGGGAAAATCCAAGGTCAGAAAGTTTGGTGACCAGTCTGCTCGGGATGACCGTGTTAAAGGCAGAGCTGAAGTTGAGGAAGAGCATCCTCACATAGCTCCCCTGGTGTTCAAGGTGGGTCAGTGGAGTGTGAAGAGCAGTGTCGATGGCATCCCCTGTAGACCTATTTGCTCTGTAGACATGTTGTCCTTGGAAGCAACGTCTCTACCTCTGAGTCATGGGTGGTCCAGTTCTGGTGATTGTGCCTCTGAGTCAGAAGTTTGCAGATTCCAGAGGGAAAGCAAGTCAATGTTACAGATATATCAACTTTACAAAAACTATAAAAATGGCCAGAGTCGGAGCATTAAACTTGTTCATTGCATTGCCAACATCATCAGTATGAATGTAACTTTACTGTCACATGGAGCAGGCCACAGTGATATTCTTTGTTTTGCATACCTAAGGTACCTCAGCTGCACGGAGGCAGAGAGGAAAGCTCTGCAGCGGGTGGTCCATAGAGCTCAGAGGACCATCGGAACACAGCTACCAGCCTTGGAGGGCATCTACAACACACGATGCCTCAGAAAAGCCACCAGCATCCACAAAGACTCTTCACACCCCTGCAACAGTCTGTTCGAACTTCTACCATCGGGCAGACGATACAAGGCCTTCTACGCCCGCACCTCCAGACTCAGGAACAGCTTCATCCCCAGGGCCATAGCTGCTATGAACCGGTCCTGCTGAGCCGGATGGTCACATCGCACAGATCTACTTGCACTTTATTCTGTTCTAAAACTGTTACAATTTGTTTCATTGGGTTGTTTAAATTAATACTGACTAGCTAATTAAATTATTGCATGGTATGGGAGGCGCATTCCCAATCTCGTTGTACCCCTGTACAATGACAATAAAGATATATTGTATTGTATTGTATTGTATGCAAAGAGTCGCCACATAAAGGGCGCTGACAAAGTTACAAAGTTTCCCAGGTGAGATTGTGGACAACCTAAACAAAATTCAACGATGTGAAACAATAATTTATAAGGTAAGATTTGAGATTCTGAGTTGATATCCATGAATCTACCCTGATCCTATCCATAAATGTTTCTTAAACATTGCGAAGGTATCTATGCCTCTGAAGTCATTAATAATGTCGCTTCTGCATAATGTATACACACATCTTCAGCCCGCACCTAATAACAAATCTGTTGGCACACAAGATGTGCTGGAGTCTAGTTAGTTTCGTTTTGTTGAGTTTAGTTTATCGTCACGTGTACCGTGCGAGGTATAGTGAAAAGCTTTTGTTGCGAGCTAACCAGTCAGCGGAAAGACAATGAATGATTACAATCGAGCTATCGACAGTGAACAGATACATGATTAAGGGAATAACGTGAATAACGTTTAGTGTAAGATAAAGTCAGTAAAGTCCGATCAAAGATAGTCCGAGGGTCTCCAATGAGGTAGATAGAAGTTCAGGACAGCTCTGAAACACCACTGTTTTCTGACAACACAGAATTCTGACAATGGAAACGAAGAAAGCTATATGGACATTGAAAGGACATATTTTTAACTGACTTCCATGTAAACAACCCCTCTTGGGCAGATGGAAACAAATGTCATGTCATTGCAAGTGAACTCCTCTCCATCACCTTGGCTCATATTTAGCCCACAAACATTTATCTCATCAAATGCTGGAGTAACTCAGCAGGTCAGGCAGCATCTCAGGAGAGAAGGATTTTACATTGTTTTTTAGATTTAGAGATACAGCGCGGAAACAGGCCCTTCGGCAAACCGAGTCCGCGCCGCCCAGCGATCCCCGCACATTAACACTATCCCACACACGCTAGGGACAATTTTTACATTTACCCAGTCAATTAACCTACATACCTGTACGTCTTTGGAGTGTGGGAGGAAACCGAAGATCTCGGAGTAAACCCAGGCAGGTCACGGGGAGAACGTACAAACTCCGTACAGACGGCGCCCGTAGTCAGGATCGAACCTGAGTCTCCGGCGCTGCATTTGCTGTAAGGCAGCAACTCTACCACTGCGCCACCGTGCTGCCTGGTGACGTTTCGGGTTGAGACCCTTCTTCAGTCTGAAGAAGGGTCTCGACCCGAAATGTCACCCAGTCCTTCTCTCCTGAGATGCTGCCTGATCTGCTGAGTTACTCCAGCATTTTGTGAATAAATACCTTCGATTTGTACCAGCATCTGCAGTTATTTTCTTACACAACATTGATCTCATTGTTGTTTGTGGAATCCTGCTGTGCATAATGTTGCCACATTGTCAACAACTGCTTGGTGAAATACTCAGAAAGGGTGCAAAGTTATTAATTTGGGATGCCATTCTCCGGATCGGCCACTGTGATGGAACGGTTTTTGAAAATTGAGAAAATTCGACTCACGTAGATGGGTACATGTTGGTCGGTGTGGACAAGCTGGGTCAAAGGGCTTGTTTCCACGCTGTATGACTCTATGACTCTAACTATGGAATATCCAAGTGCAAAAGGATAATGCAATACATATGTAATGAAAATTGGATCGGGGTTGGGGGAGGGGGGCAGGTCTTAGTCTCAGGAGAAAGAGGTCATGAGAGGAAGATTGGAGCAGGGAGAGTTTTACTTAGAAAGTGTTTCACGTTAAAGTGACCTATACTGTGTAGGAAGGATCTGCAGATACTGGTTTAAACCGAAGATCTAGACACAAAATGCTGGAGTAACTCAGTGGGACAGGCAGCATCTTTGGAGAGAAGGAATGAGTGAAGTTTAACAAAGTCCTACAAGGTCTGAATAAGGGTCCCAACCCTTAAAATCGTCTATTTCTTTTTTTTTAAATGGGTGACGAAGGAATAGCTCCTTGTCCCTTCTGCCAGCAAAAGTCCTGGAACAGGGAATACTGGAAACGTTCAAGCAGGTCAGACACCATCTGTGGTGACCCTTGGACTATCCTTGATCGGACTTTGCTGGCTTTATCTTGCACTAAACGTTATTCCCTAATCATGTATCTGTACACTGTAAATGGCTCGATTGTAATCATGTATTGTCTTTCCGCCGACTGGATTGCACGCAACAATTTGTGCTTCCTTCTCTTCCTCCTCACTCAACTAGAACAAAAGACGCTGATGCTGGACACCACCAAGAATTTCACCGAAGATAGACACAAATAGCTGGAGTAACTCAGCGGGACAGGTAGTGTCGTGGTTTTCTTTAGCTTCGAAATGAAGACAGGCGACACGGAGAATTCTTCGAGAAGTTAAAAGCCTTTATTTGCAAATAACGGCTGGAACAATTTGGAAGTCAACCGCCTGACTGCCCTGACTGCCCACTTAGTACATCGGGCAGTCTATGTTTATAGGATTATTCCAAACCTTATCTTTTTTACATTACCTCATACCCACACTCCTTTCTTCAGTCATTCATTTCTTTGCAGTCACCCGTCTGTCCCGTCACCATTAAATCCCATTCAGTAATTTATCCTTATCTCAATGCTCACATCCCTTCATACTTTGCCTCCCTTATTTCCCTGCTAGTCCATCCCTCACATCCATCCATCACCCCAAGGCCTATGTCTTTCCTTATCTCTTCTCTTGCCACCATTATCTTTCATCCAAATGTGACAAGGCAAAGAGATAATGGTGTACAGGCAATGCCTAAGTCAAAGGTTACCAAAGTAGGAATGCCTAAGGATTAAGTCTAAGGACCAAATATGGACTAAGGGATCTAAGGACTGCTAACTGAGGAATAATGCCAGGCTAACTGAGGAATGCCTAAGAGTACACATGCTAACACAGTTAACACTTGAATGTCTGAATAGTTACAATGTGTATGCTGCACAGTTACACTTGAATGTCTGAATTTCGTGCACTATACAAAATATATACTCCCATAGTAGCATCTCTGGAGAGAAGGAATAGGTGATGTTTTCCGATGGAACCCATCTTCAGATCCAGAAACGAGAGATGTAACCGATGATGAACTCTGAGGAAGGGTCTTGACCCGAAACGCCACCCATTCCTTCTCTCCAGAGATGCTGCCTGTCCCGCTGAGTTACTCCAGCATCTTGTGTCTACCTTCGATTTAAACCAGCATCCGCAGTTCTTTCCTACACACGTAAACCTTCTAGGTCCACGACCTGCCCTCTTTGCCAAATGGGCAACAAGTTCACAAATATAATGGTGAATTTGGTAAATGATTGAAACAAAGGAAATTGCAATGTTTTGGGAAAAGAGGGGAGCAGAGAGAAGAGCTTTCAGCTCCATGGGCTGAATATCATTTCTTGTGCTGATATCCATGCACAGTGTGTATTTGTTTCTCAACTGTCGTTGATATTTTTAACAACCGTGTCTGTGTAAAACTCTCTGACTTGTAGCCTACTGTCCTGTAATTAATTTCTGTACCACATTAAAGCTCTTTATTCAATTCAGCAAAAAAGCACACCAGAAATCATTACAATGGTTCCATTTATCTATAATTGGAAGGCAGGTCGCCACCCTGTTCATGATTTCTGTACGTATCAGTACCTTCACTGAATACAAATTGAGACCATCACAATTTAAGGTGGCCGGGATGCATATCAGAAGAAAGTTGTGATGCTTAATATTCCTTCAGCATAAATTCACAAGTAAAACTATTTCAGGAAATCAGGGAAATAGTTTAGCCTTATTGATTCAGGACAAGCTGTCGTCTTTTAAAAATTGCTGTGATTCTTGATTCTTGATTAGATTCTGGCTCAAAGGTCCAAAGTAGACTACATTTATAGACCACCATTCATGACCCTGCATGGACTAAAAGTGCTTCACTGCCAATGGCGTAACTTTGAAGCATAATCAGTGTTGAAATCTAGGTAATGTGACAAGATTATACTGAGCGGGATACCAGAAACATCCTTGAATAAAAGTTTAAGGACTAAAGTTTAGCAAATTTGCAGATGATACAAAGCTGGGTGGTAGTGTGAACTGTGAGGAAGATGCTATGAGGTTGCAGGGTGACTTGGACAGGTTGTGTGAGTGGGCGGATGCATGGCAGATGCAGTTTAATGTGGATAAGTGTGAGGTTATCCACTTTGGTGGTAAGAATAGGAAGGCAGAGTATTATCTGAACGGTGTCAAGTCTATTGTCTAAATAACGAGATCTGGGTGTCCTAGTGCATCAGTCACTGAAAGTAAGCATGCAGGTACAGCAGGCAGTGAAGAAAGCCAATGGAATGTTGGCCTTCATAACAAGAGGAGTTGAGTATAGGAG
The DNA here is from genome assembly GCF_053455715.1 of Rhinoraja longicauda. Classification (NCBI taxonomy): domain Eukaryota; kingdom Metazoa; phylum Chordata; class Chondrichthyes; order Rajiformes; family Arhynchobatidae; genus Rhinoraja; species Rhinoraja longicauda. Next base: position 14,516,264 of record NC_135954.1, read on the forward strand.
CAAAGAGGTCCTTCTGCAGTTGTACATGGCCCTGGTGAGACTGCACCTGGAGTACTGTGTGCAGTTTTGGTCTTCAAATTTGAGGAAGAATATTCTTGCTATTGAGGGCGTGCAGCGTAGGTTTACTAGGTTAATTCCCGGAATGGCGGGACTGTCATATGTTGAAAGACTGGAGCGACTAGGCTTGTATACACTGGAATTTAGAAATGTATCAAAACGTATAAGATTATTAAGGGGTTGGATACGTTAGAGGCAGGAAACATGTTCCCAATGTTGGGGGAGTCCAGAACAAGGGGCCACAGTTTAAGAATAAGGGGTAAGCCATTTAGAACTGAGATGAGGAAAAACTTTTTCAGTCAGAGAGTTGTGAATCTGTGGAATTCTCTGCCTCAGAAGGCAGTGGAGGCCAATTCTCTGAATGCATTCAAGAGAGAGCTAGATAGAGCTCTTAAGGATAGCGGAGTCAGGGGGTATGGGGAGAAGGCAGGAACGGGGTACTGATTGAGAATGATCACCCATGATCACATTGAATGGCGGTGCTGGCTCGAAGGGCCGAATGGCCTCCTCATGCACCTATTGTCTATTGTCTATTGTCTAAATATGAACTCAGGTGGTGGGCGGGAGTTCCCTTGCTTTTTGCTCGAATAATAACATGGCATTTTTTTTCCACCTGCCCAAGAGGGGTTGTTTAACATCCAAGTCTGTGGACACTGCCCCATCATGCCAGCCTGTCATGTGTGCTCAGCTCCCTGGAGGAGGACCTCAACGTGAAGGTACCACCACAAAGGCACAGCTAACGCCAAGGCAGCTAACGTTCCCGGAGATTGTGGTCGTGAAAGAAAATTACGTTTTTGACCAGGTGTTGAGGACAGATTTAGAAGCTGATTATAGTCTGGGCAAAGCCAGCAAGCAGCAGTGAAGGCGTTCACTGCTCTCACCTTCTGTGCTTCTGGCAAATTGTAAGTCGCTTTTTGGAGTAACTGCTGGACTCAGAAAATCCCAAAATATCTTGCGATGTTTACTTGTTCTCTACAAGACCAGGGAGTAGCAGCAGTAAATCTGCAATGGATCTCTGAGAATAGTGTTTCTCTGGAAATGCCTGGGAATATTGACTTTCCCACCTTGTGAAAGTCATAGAATCATAGAGTCCCAATTTGCCCACACTGGCCAACATGTCCCGGCTACAATAGTCCCACCTACCCGCGTTTGGTCCATATCCCTCCAAACCAGTCCTATCCATGTACCTATCTAACTGTTTCTTAAAAGTTGGGATAGTCCCAGCCTCGATCACCTCCTCTGGGAGCTTTGTGTTGACTGTATTGTCTTTGCGTAACAGTTAGGAGAGAAGATTGAGAGCGTAGTTGATTATTTCATGATGGATGGACACGACTGGAAAGAGCAGTCTCCACTCACAATGCCATCTGTGGCTGCAAAGGGAATTTCAACTGAGCTCTCTTAATGCCACGTTGTCCCCTTCCCCTCAGCTATCAGTAATCCATTCCACATTTTCCTCTCGTTTCATCCCCATTGATGTTCCATTTTCACACCATACTCTCCCATATCACTATGTCTCCTTCTCCGTCGACTCTTAGTCTGAAGAAGGGTCTTGAGCCAAAACGTCACCCATTCCTTCTCCCCAGAGACGCTGCCTGTCCCGCTGAGTTACTCCAGCATTTTGTGCCCATCTTGTAATTCTCAATTTCTCCATCTCTTACCACATCTGTTCTAGGGTTACTGAAATGTACATCTTCTTCTGCCGAAGATAGACACAAGATGTCTTCAGACTGTATCTTCTTCTACCTAGTTTCACTGTCGTCCTATTGAGTTTCACTGTCTGTACAACTCATTATCATCTACCCCCCAGCCAACAATGGACCATTGTGGGCTTCAACTTTTCCTTGATCATTGTTGCTTTTTTTCATATCTTTCATTCATTTGTTCTATGTACCTTCTATATCTCAGGGCGGCACGGTGGCGCAGCGGTAGAGTTGCTGCCTTACAGCGAATGCAGCGCCGGAGACTCAGGTTCGATCCTGACTACGGGCGCCGTCTGTACGGAGTTTGTACGTTCTCCCCGTGACCTGCGTGGGTTTTCTCCGAGATCTTCGGTTTCCTCCTACACTCCAAAGACGCACAGGTATGTAGGTTTATTGGCTGGGTTAATTAAAAATGTAAAAATTGTCCCTAGTTTGTGTAGGATAGTGTTAATGTGTGGGGATCGCTGGGCGGCGTGGACCCGGTGGGCCGAAGGACCTGTTTCCGCGCTGTATCTCTAAATCTGAAATCTAAAAATCTAAATCTTGTTTCCTTTGCCCCCTCAGCCACTCTGTCAGAACAAGAGTCAGTGATTTTCAGTGTCTGAAGAAGTGTCCCGACCCAAAATGCCACCTATTCCTTTCCTCCAGAGATGCTGCCTGACCCACTGAGTTACGCCAGCGTTTTGTGTCTATCTTTTTCTGGCAATATGGCTTCCCCTCTGCCTTAGTTGATGAGCCCTCATATGCACTTCCTCTATTTCCCAGACTTCGGACCTCATACTCCGTCATACCTCCAGGCAGAACAGCAATAGTGTTGGTTTTCACTTTCACCCGTCTAAACCGAGCGTCCAATACATCATGTGGAGGAAGGAACTGCAGATGCCACTTTAAACTGAAGATGGATACAAAATGCTGGAGTAACTCAGCGGGACAGGCAGCGTCTCTGGCAAGAAGGAATGGGTGATGTTTCGGGTCTGGAGAAGGGTCTCGACCCGAACCATCACCCATTCCTCTCCAGAGATGCTGCCTGTCCTGCTGAGTTACTCAAATTTTTGTGTCTATCTTCCATCCAATACATCATTCCCCACTATTTTCTCCGTCTCCAAATGTCACCATCTCCCATCTCTTCCCGCCCCCCATCCCTTCTTTCTATAGAGACCATTCTAGTTAACTATAGGGACCATTCTAAACATAGCACAAAAAGTAAGGAAATTTGTGTTTGGTAGATTATTTCTTTGTTGTAACAATGTTTCTTGGCAATAAATCTTATACCGTTGGAAAGCCTGTTTATTTCCCTTTTAAATGGTGCCACATTTGTAAGGAACATGCATTTGTGGGATGAGCAGCAGAGCTGAGAATGTGGGTTGCGCCCATGAAAAATCTGCCAAATCTTCTCTGCCAATGCCAAACAGCTTATTCTGCCATTGACTCTTGTTCGGTGTTGTTTGCTGGATTGGATGATTGAAGTCTGAAGAAACAAGACATATTGGCAGTTTAACAATTTATTCATTTAATAAACAGGAGCCTCAGTAGCGTGTGGAAGAACCATACACAGCCACAACAGCCTGGCACCTCCTCCTCATGCTGGTCACCAGCCTGGTCACACACTGTTGTGGGATGGCATCCCATTCTTGTCAGCACCTGGGGGTACCAGAAGCTCAAAACAAGAGTCAATAGCAACAGCAGAATAAGCTGTTTGGCATTGGCAGAGAAGATTTGGCAGATTTTTCATGGGCGCAACCCACATTCTCAGCTCTGCTGCTCATCCCACAAATGCATGTTCCTTACAAATGTGGCACCATTTAAAAGGGAAATAAACAGGCTTTCCAACGGTATAAGATTTATTGCCAAGAAGCATTGTTACAACAAAGAAATAATCTACCAAACAAAAATGTCCTTACTTTTTGTGCTATGTTTTTAGTTATGACCCACTGGTCTGCTCTTCCCTCCCCACCCATCCCTCCACATCCCCTGACACAACTGTAGGAGGTGCAACACCTGCCTCTTTGCCTCCTCCCTCACCACCATCCTGGGATCTAATCAGCTCTTCCAAGGGAGTCAGGAGCCATTTTCCAACCGAGTCTACTGCACCAGTGCTCACAATATGTTCTCCATTGCAAAGATGAAACCAAGCACAGATTAGACAACCATTTTGCGATACACCTGGCTGGGTCCGAAATGGCCATCTTAACTTTCTGGTTTATTGTAATTTTGCCTCTACTACACGCTCACACACTAGACTGTCTGTCCTCAGTATTCCTCATTGCTTGGAGAGGCCATGTTTGAAGAACAACATCTCAAATTTCTGCTTGGGTACCTTGCAAAACAATGGTTAGGGTTGATCAATTTTCCATCTTCAGGTAACCCTCACCCCACTGATCTCCTGCGCAACACATGCGCCAGTCCATCTGATTTTCATCTCCCTTTGTTCACGTATCTCATCCCTTCCACCCACTTGATTCCCCCTGCTCATCATCTCCTCTCCATCTGGTTCCACCCATCACCTACCAGCCTCTGTCCTACCACTACCGCCCCCCCCCCCCCCCCCCCCTCAACAACCCAACCCACCCCACCCCCTTCATTTGCAAGTGTTCCTTCCCCATCTGCTTCCACAGAAACACCTACCACCTAGGTCCTTCTGCAGTTGTACAGGGCCCTAGTGATTCCGCATCTGGAGCATTGTGTGCAGTTTTGGTCTCCAAATTTGAGGAAGGACATTCTTGCTATTGAGGGCGTGCAGCGTAGGTTCACTAGGTTAATTCCCGGAATGGCGGGACTGTCGTATGTTGAAAGACTGGAGCGACTAGGCTTGTATACACTGGAATTTAGAAGGATGAGAGGGGATCTTATTGAAACATATAAGATTATTAAGGGATTGGACACGTTAGAGGCAGGAAACATGTTCCCAATGTTGGGGGAGTCCAGAACCAGGGGCCACAGTTTAAGAATAAGGGGTAGGCCATTTAGAACAGAGATGAGGAAAAACGTTTTCAGTCAGAGAGTTGTAAATCTGTGGAATTCTCTGCCTCAGAAGGCAGTGGAGGCCAATTCTCTGGATGCTTTCAAGAGAGAGTTAGACAGAGCTCTTAATGATAGCAGAGTCAGGGGGTATGGGGAGAAGGCAGGAACGGGGTACTGATTGTGAATGATCAGCCATGATCACATTGAATGGTGGTGCTGGCTCGTAGGGCCGAATGGCCTCCTCCTGCACCTGTTGTCTATTGTCACCCTTTATTCCCTTCACCTAGCCCCCCACAGTCTGCTCTTCTCCCAACTTCTCCCTTTCTATAGGGACCACTCTCTTTGTGACCCACTGATCGGTTCATTCCTCCCCACTCATCCCTGCACATCCCCTGACACTTTGCCCACAATAGAGGGTAGCACGGTGATGCAGCAGTGGAGTCCCGGGTTCGATCCTGACTAAGGGTGCTGTCTGTACGGGGTTTGTAAGTGCTCCCTGTGACGTGTGGGTTTTCCCCGGTTTCCTCCCACATTCCAAAGAATGACAGGTTTGTAGGTTAATTGGTTTTGGTCAAAATTGTCCCTAGTGTACAGGATAATGCAGGTCGGCGCGGACTCGGTGGGCCGAAGGGCCTGTTTCCATTCTGTATCTTTAAAATTAAACTAAACTAAACGAATCATTCCTCGTACTATTCCATATGTTTGCAATCGTCCCCCTTCCTCCTGAGACCTTGTGCATATTCTCCGCCTTAAACGACAACTTTCACCCTTTGTCTCCACAGATACTGAGTTCTTCCAGCATGCCGTTAAAGCTCCAATGACACCGGAGTGCTTCAAGGGATAAAAACATATTGGGCGTTTTTTAATTCTCGTTTTACAGTGTGGCTATGGAATTGACATTTGTAAAATAATAACTCAAACCGATATCTCATTGCAAACATAAAATGTTATCATCTTTCAAGAATTTCTGTTTTCTTCCGGGTTGCACGAACACTAAAATGATTAACCTGTCCGCTACTTTGCTGCAAATCGCTGCGGCGTTCATTGAAATGAGCTGAACATGGGATGGGATACGATGGAGCATTCACACAAATCCAACTTGCACAAGTCCTGGGAGCAACAAAGCATTTAAGTGACTTGTCCAGCCGGTAGATCAATTCACAATTAATGATAGAGGTTAAGTGTGTCTGAGAAATAAAGAGCTTTATCCAACTGAGGCATGACTGCCATGTTATTTGAACTCAGGCCCCCTTGGGATAGACATCAATATTCCATTAGCTATCATAATTATTCTTCGTACCTGTTCAAAGAATTTCACACGATAACTATCCTTAGATTATTGGATCTCTAAATTGCTTAGCTTCTCTGCAGACTCTAATATCTCAACATCGAGAAAATGCTGTGATTCTAATTTGCCTTTGACCTGTGGTAGTCTTCCTAAGTGATCAACCACGCATTAATCAATAAAGGTACTTCTTTCTGAGAAGATCAACCTAGATACTTAAGCTTGTCATTGAGATCAGAGGGCCAAAGGGCAAAAGAAATTATTTTTAAAAAGAAAAATCTTAGAAAGGGCAAAGAAATGACAGGCTGGACAGTTTTGTTTCAAGTCCTCTGTCAAATCGACCACTTTGAAGTCCTTGATCCTGTCAGCCACATAGGTGTCACTCCAGTGAAGATCAACTTATAAGGGTGGAGTATTGAAGTCTTGTTGTCCAAGTGCAGACCGCAAAATCGGGCCACTCCTTGACTATGGTAAGACCAAGCATAGACTCGGCAACTTTTTCGCCAAACACTTGTGCTCGGTCTACTCAATCCTACCGGCTCTCCGAGTTGCTAACCATTTTAACTCCTCTTCCCATTCCCATACTGAATACTCTGTCCACATCACCAGAGTGAGACCACGTGCAAACTGGAGAAACAGCACCACATATTCCGCTTGGGTAGCTTACTACCTAATGGTATTACCATTGAATTCTTCAATTGTAGGTAACTAACCTACAAACGACCTTTTTTTTTCTCTTCTTCCCCCCTTCCCACTTCACCATACCCCGGAAAAGGAGCCAACATAATCAAATACTTTTCCCACCCTGGTCATTCTGTCTTCTCCTCACTCCCGTCCAGCAGAAGATACAGAAGCTTGAAAGCAGCCACCACAAGGCTCAGAAACAGATTCCTCGCATCAAATACCAGACTTCCAAACTCAATATGGACACTGAACTTTGTCTATGAGACCGGTGCGCAACAATGCTGAGAATTACACCAATGAGCCAAAACATTCTGACCACTGACAGGTGAAGTGAATAACATTGATTATCTTGTTACAATGGCACCTGTCAAGGGGTGGGATATATTAGCAGCAAGTGAACAGTCACTTCTTGAAGTTGATGTGTTGGATGCAGGGGAAATGGGCAGGGGTAAAGACCTGAGCGACTTTGACAAGGGCCAAATTGTTATGGCCAGACGACTGGGTCAGAGCATCTCTGAAACGGCAAGGCTTGTTTGGTGCTCCCGGTCAGCAGTGGTGAGTACCCTACCGACAGTGGTCCGAGGAGGGACAAACCGGCGACAGGGTGTTGGGTACCCAAAGCTCATCGATGCGCGAGGGCAACGAAGGCTATCCCTTCTGGTCCGAACCGACAGAAGGTCGACTGTGGCACAAGTCACAGAAAATGTTAATGGTGGTCACGGGAGGAATGTGTCACAATACACAGTGCATCGCACCCTGCTGCGTATGGGGCTGCGTAGCCGCAGACCGGTCAGAGTGCCCATGATGACCCCTGTCCACCGTCGAAAGCGCCTGCATTGGGCACGTGAGCGTCGGAACTGGACCTTGGAGCAGTGGAAGAAGGTCGCCTGGTCACATGATGAAGTGTTCACAGTGTTGCCCTGGCCTCCAAATTCTTCAGATCACAATCCGATTGAGCATCTGTGGGACGTGCTGGATCGACAAGTCCGATCCACGGCGGCTCCACCTCACAACTTGCAGGACTTGAAGGATCTGCTGCTATTGTGTTGATGCCAGATACCACAGGACACCTTCAGGGGTCTTGTAGAGTCCATGCCTCGGCGGGTCGGCACTGATTTGGCAGCACACGGAGGACCAACAGCATATTAGGCAGGTGGTCGTAATGTTTTGGCTCATCAGTGTATATTCTGTATCTATCCCTTTGCTCTACTTGAGTTTGACTTGATTGTAATTATGTAGATTAATATCTGATCTGATAGGATAGCTTACAAAACAAAGCTTTTCATTTTCAATGCACCCCAGTATACCTGATTGTAATTAACCTAAAGCTAAACCTAAAGAAACATTGGGTGAGGTCTGTATATCAATGAAAGCATCCTCACTGAGACTTGCCATCTGTTGCATCCACAGCTATACTACCCAAACAGGGAAAAGGTTGATATAACATTCCCGTTCAATGTAACTGAGATAATAAGTTTCTATCCCTCTGTATGCTTCAGCCAAGACCGAAGATATTTGCAAATCTCACAGTTTGCCATCCATTTTTGCATTAGAGGTTCTCTTATTGAAAGAGTTTGAACTATGTTTCATTTTCTCTTGCCAAAGATCAGCAGGTGAAGCGAACATATGGCTCCCTTTGGCATTTATTCACAAAATGCTGGAGTAACTCAGCAGGTCAGGCAGCATCTCGGGAGAGAAGGAATGGGTGACGTTTCGGGTCGAGACCCTTCTTCAGACCCTTCTTCAGTCTGAAGAAGGGTCTCGACCCGAAACGTCACCCATTCCTTCTCTCCCGAGATGCTGCCTGACCTGCTGAGTTACTCCAGCATTTTGTGAATAAATCGATTTGTACCAGCATCTGCAGTTATTTTCTTATGCTCCCTTTCCATTAGCAGCTTGCATAGCCTCTATCTGCAGAGGCCAGGGATCAACATTCATTAAATCATAAGTACATAAGTGCTAGTAGAATTAGGCCATTTGGCCCATCAAGTCTATACCGCCATTCAATCATGGCCTGATCTATCTCTCCCTCCTCACCCCACTCTCCTGCCTTCTCCCCATAACCTCTGACACCCATACAGTGGGTACGACACCCTCCAATATCCAACTGATCTGTGTCCATCAGGCTAATTTGTGCAGGTCAATGCTCAGTATGTAGACAGCAGTCATGATTGTTTCATTCTATCTCAGTTCACTGTGCTAGCTGCATTTGAGTGACAATGGTTACCTAAAGTTTAGGGCGGCACAGTGGTGCAGAGGTAGAGTTGCTACTTCACAGTGCCAGAGACCCCGGTTCAGTCCTGACTTTGGACACAGTCCGCATGGAGTTTGTACATTCTCCCAATGACCGTTTGTGTTTTCTTCGGGTGCTCCAGTGTCTTCTCACATCCTAAAGATGTGCAGTTTGTACGTTTAATTGGCTTCTGTAAATTGTCCCTAGAGTGTAGGATAGAACCAGTGTATGGACGACCGGTCAGCAGAGGGTACTGTTTCCACGCTGTGTCTCTAAACTAAGCTAAACCAAAGTGCGGCTACTGTACAGAGTCATAGAGTCATGGAGTCATACAGTGTGGAAACATGCCCTTTGGTCCAACTTTCCACTAGCGGGAGAGTCTGGGACGAGAGGTCATAGACTCAGAATTAAAGGACGTTCTTTTTGGAAGGAGAGGAGGAGGAATTTCTTTAGTCAGAGGGTGGTGAATCTGAGGAATTCATTTGCCACAGAAGGCTGTGGAGGCCACGTCAGTGGATATATTTAAGGCAGAGATAGATAGATTCTTGATTAGTTCGGGTGTCAGAGGTTATGGGAAGAAGGCAGGAGAATGGGGTTATGAGGGAGAGATAGATCTATACTAGTCCCGCCTGCTTGCATTTGGCCCATCAAGCTGTCCTTTTCATGTAGGGTCAGTGCAGGGTTGCTCCATGCCCCTTGAAACTGAAGTCAAGCTTTCACTCTGGCTTTCGCAATGCTCCAGGCCTTCACAATTCTCAGATGTGTTCTGTTGCCTGCCATGACAAAGTCCTCACCTACATCCTGTGCAGCAAAACTCAGGCGCCTCCCTGATGCCCTGCCTTGGCTTTATATCTCTTGCCAGAGGACCAGAGGACATAGGTTCAAAGGTGAAGAGGAAAAGATTTAATAGGAATCTGATGGGTAACTTTTTCCACACAAAGGGCAGTGGGTGTATGGAACAAGCTGCCAGAGGAGGTAATTGAGGCTGGGACTAGCCCAACGTTTAAGAAACAGTTAGACAGGTACATGGATATCGGACAGGTTTGGAGGGATATGGACCAAGCGCAGGCAGATGGGACTAGTTTAGCTGGGACATTTTGGCCAGTGTGGGCAAGTTGGGCCGAAAGGCCTGTTTCCACTCTATGACTCTAAACTGGTGCTCTGTGTCTAAATGCAGATGGTTTGCTTAGTACTTGCGCAGACGCCACCAAGAATTGTTGGAGTTGTGGACTCAATCAATCTGAAGAAGGGTCCTAACCCAAACATTGCCTATTCATCTTCTCTAGAGCTGCTGCCAGACCCGCTGAGTTACTCCAGTGCATTGTGTCATTTTTGGTACACCCAGCATTTGCACTTCCTTGTGTCTACCTTTAACAATGTTAATATACATTGGAATCTTAAGGTCAAAGTTTAAAGCTTCCTGAAAATGTAAATTAGTAACAGCTTCCTGAAAGTGGCAAACTGGTAGGTTTACTAGGTTAATTCCCGGAATGGCAGGACTATCATATGTTGAAAGACTGGAGCGACTAGGCTTGTATATACACTGGAATGTAGAAGGATGAGAGGAGATCTTATCGAAACGTATAAGATTATTAAGGGGTTGGACACGTTAGAGGCAGGAAACATGTTCCCAATGTTGGGGGAGTCCAGAACAAGGGGCCACAGTTTAAGAATAAGGGGTAATCCATTTAGAACTGAGATGAGGAAGAACTTTTTCAGTCAGAGAGTTGTGAATCTGTGGAATTCTCTGCCTCAGAAGGCAGTGGAGGCAAATTCTCTGAATGCATTCAAGAGAGAGCTAGATAGAGCTCTTAAGGATAGCGGAGTCAGGGGGTATGGGGAGAAGGCAGGAACGGGGTACTGATTGAGAATGATCAGCCATGATCACATTGAATGGCGGTGCTGGCTCGAAGGGCCAAATGGCCTCCTCCTGCACCTATTGTCTATTGTCTATTGTCTATTAACACAAGTAAATAGAGTGGTGAAGAAGGCATACGGTATGCTTGCCTTCATTGCCTGGGGCATTGAGTGTAAGAGTCAGGAAGACACACTGCTCTTTGATAAGGCCGTATTTGGAATGTTTTGTGCAGTTCTGGTCACCTCATTGCAGGAAGGACAAGGAGGCTTTGGAGAGGGTGCAGAAGATGTTTACCAGAATGCTGCCTAATATCTGCCCAAAAGATATTAGCCGTTCTTCTTGGTTCTTGGCCCTCCAAAATATTCCAAATGAAATTTAAACTGGAGGTGGGTAGGAAATGTCGAGCAAATATTTTTGGGTCGGGACCCTTCTTCAGTTCCTGACCAGAAACGTCGCCTATCCATGCTCTCCAGAGATGCTGTCTAATCCCCTGAGTTACCCCAGCATATTGTATCTTTTTTATTGTAAACCAGCAGCTGCAGTTCCTTGTCTCTACATTATTTCTGTCTGCTTTAGCTGTTATGCTTGAAACAAACTACTGCTAACTTGTGACACGTTAAATATTTACGTGGAGCTGTCAGCATGGGAGCCATTACCTTCCATTAAGCACTTTCTGTCCTTCAATCCTGTCTTTGACCAGGGGTTTATCTACAGTACCTTTGATCATAAAATAAAAGGCAAATTCTTTCCCAGTGGTCTGACTCGGAACCTGTAACATTAGCTTATCTTTTCCACTAATGGATGCACGAAGATCCTTTATCTCCATTGCCAGCATTCCTGTTTTTCTAATAATCTCCTCCATTACTTGCAGCATTTTTTCAGCAAACAGGGCATTGGTGAGACCACACCTGGAGTATTGCGTACAGTTTTGGTCTCCTAATCTGAGGAAAGACATTCTTACCATAGAGGGAGTACAGAGAAGGTTCACCAGATTGATCCCTGGGATGGCAGGACTTTCATATGAAGAAAGATTGGATAGACCGGGCTTGTACTCGCTGGAATTTAGAAGATTGAGGGGGGATCTTATAGAAACTTACAAAATTCTTAAGGGGTTGGAGAGTCTAGATGCGGGAAGATTGTTCCCGATGTTGGGGGAGTCCAGAACCAGGGGTCACAGTTTAAGGATAAGGGGGAAGTCTTTTAGGACCGAGATGAGAAAACATTTCTTCACACAGAGAGTGGTGAGTCTGTGGAATTCTCTGCCACAGAAGGTAGTTGAGGCCAGTTCATTGGCTATATTTAAGAGGGAGTTAGATGTGGCCCTTGTGGCTAAAGGATCCAGGGGGTATGGAGAGAAGGCAGGTAAGGGTTACTGAGCTGGATGATCAGCCATGATCATATTGAATGGTGGTGCAGGCTCGAAGGGCCGAATGGCCTACTCCTGCACCTATTTTCTATGTTTCTATGTTTCTAAACATTCTCAAATCGTTTACATCGTCTTTGCTTTGCAGAACTCTTTCATGGATAATCACTGGATGGCTTTTGGGAAGATGACATCAAATATTTTTTCTCTATTCTGCATTTGAATACAGGTCCCATAGTGCTCACCTTCTCAGGTGGCGTGGAAGCGGAACTGAGGCATAACAAACCAAAGTGCCTGAGCCACAGCTTTTCCTTTCTGCATGGGAAGTGGGGGGGGGGGGGGGAATAAACAGATAATAGGAACAGGATGGCTTTTTATATGAGCGATCTCAGTGAATATCACTGTAGCATAAATAAATGACAGCAGCTTATACACTCAGGCAAAATTATTGTCAAGCTGTGGATGTCCATTACCTTTTTAAACAATGCAAATCACTGGTAATGTTGGAGCTGTATCCATATGTATGCAGTGTTTATCTTCAATACAACAGATAACTTTAGATAACTTCAGTCTGAAGAAGGGTCTCGACCCGAAACGTCACCCATTCCTTCTCTCCCAAGATGCTGCCTGATCTGCTGAGTTACTCCAGCATTTTGTGAATAAATCGATTTGTACCAGCATCTGCAGTTATTTTCTTAGATAACTTTGTGATGTCTGGCAACTGGGTGCAACCAGATAGGTTCTGTTTCACCTGCTGTTTTAATGCATAATAGCAGTGATTTGTTTAATAAGATCAAGATCAGTTTCAAACCTTTAGTAATTTAATATATTAAATTGCTAACAGTAATTTAATGGTGTTTAGAGTTACAAGGTACAGCCTGGAAACAGGCCCACCAAGTCCATGTGGACCATCAGTCATCCGTTTGCACACTGGTTCTGTGTTATCCCACTTTCGCATCCACTCCTTACACATTAGGGGCAATTTTACAGAGGCCAATTCACCTCCAACTCTTTGGGATATGGGAGGAAACCAGAGCACTCTGAGGAAACCCACGCGGTCACGGGGAGAACGTGCAAACTCCGCGCAGGCAGCACCCGAGGTCAAGATCGGGCCCAGGTCTCTGGCGCTGTGAGGCAGCATCTCTACCAGCTGCGTCACTGTGCCGCCCACAAAAGTGAAGTACACAAAAATAGCAAGCTTGCAGTTTCCTGTAATTATCAAATTATAGTCTATTAGTTTAGAGATAAAGCGTGGAAACAGGCCCTTCGACCCACCGTGTCCACACCGACCAATGATCCCCGCACACTTACACTATCCTACACACACACACTGGGGACAATTTACATTTATACTACGCCAATTAACCTACAAACCTGTACGTCTTTGGAGTGTGGGAGGAAACCAAAGATCTCGGTGAAAACCCACGCAGGTCACGGGGAAACGTACAAACTCCCTAAAGACAAGCACCCTTTGTCAGGATCGAACCCGGGTCTCTGGCGCTGTGAGGCAGCAACTCTACCGCTGGGTAACTGTGCCCCTTTCTTTTTCTTATAATATATTCTGAGAAGGCCAGAGAATTATAAGTGTGTGAGAGAGAGAGAGAGAGAGAGAGAGCTTAGTATATTTTTCATAACCCTGACTTTCTGATATACCAGTACAGTACGTTGATATTCTGTTTATTCTGTGTTAGCCTTGTGTTTCCTGTATGCTTCTGTGCAGCAGGTCTTCTGAGTGGAAAGCCTGAAAATAAGCTAATTCACTGCAAGAACAATTTGCTCATAAATATTAAATAGGGACACACTTGAGGCTGGTTTCACAGCTGAAAGTTTTTTATCAGATACATGTCTGGAAGGGTGCCAGCAGTAGTTGCGCTGATTACTTTATTTGCTTGGGAGATCATTATTTTTCAATTTCTGAAGCAACTAAAACATGTTGTGAAGAGTGACGATACAAATATATTTGCTAATGCGAAATGCACAAAGATCGGCATAGGGAGTGGAATAGATTTTCAGTTCAATTTGCTCCTGCATCAGTTTAAATAAGGGAGCAAGTGCACACAGGCAGATATCCCCCCCTTCTCTGTCACTAACTTTTAGCATGGGACATCATGAACTAACTCCACTGACAGCCTTCTCTCTATAAGCAAGTTTGGTATCTCGATAAACGCAAGGAATCATGGGATTTGTCAAAGGTCATTCATGATAAACAAAGAGCTTTGAAAGTGAACTTAATGGCTAATGTACACCGAAACAATGGTTGATAAATGATTAAATGAAATGAACGAAATTAATAGACAATAGACAATAGACAATAGGTGCAGGAGTAGGCCATTCGGCCCTTCGAGCCAGCACCACCATTCAATGTGATCATAGCTGATCATTCTCAATCAGTACCCCGTTCCTACCTTCTCCCCATACCCCCTGACTCTGCTATCCTTAAGAGCTCTATCTAGCTCTCTCTTGAATGCATTCAGAGAACTGTCCTCCACTGCCTTCTGAGGCAGAGAATTCCACAGATTTACAACTTAAGAGTTCTATGAACTTCTGTACATTTGCTGATTGAGTTCTGGATTTCAGTTCATATCACATCTGGTTGAACATAAAGTTGAACTCCTGATCAAAATGACCTGCAAGTGCAATGAACCTGATCTGATAAGGGGACTCGAGGTAAAAGAGCCATTAGGATGCAGTGATCACAATATGATAAGTATTACTCTACAAATTGAGAGGGAGAAGGGAAAATCGGAAGTGTCAGTATTACAGTATAGCAAAGGGGATTACAGAGGCCTGAGGCAGGAGCTGGCCAGAATTGACTGGAAGGAGGCCCTCGCAGGGAAGACGGTGGAACAGCAATGGCAGGTATTCCTGGGAATAATGCAGAAGTTGTAGGATCAATTTATCCCAAAGAGGAGGAAAGATTCCAAGGGGAGTAAGAGACACTCGTGGCTGACAAGGGAAGTCAAGGACAGCATAAAAATAAAAGAGCAGAAGTACAACAAAGCAAAGAAGAGTGGGAAGCCAGAGGATTGGGACTCTTTTAAAGAGCAACAGAAGATGACTAAGAAGGCAATACGGGGAGAAAAGATGAGGTACGAGGGTAAACTAGCCAATAATATAAAGGAGGATAGTAAAAGCCTTTTTAGGTATGTAAAGAGGAAAAAAATAGTCAAGGCAAATGTGGGTCCCTTGAAGACAGAAGCGGAGGAATTTATTATGGGAAACAAGGAAATGGCAGACGAGTTGAACCGGTACTTTGGATCTGTCTTCACTAAGGAAGATACAAGCAATCTCCCAGATGTTCTAGTGGCCAGAGATCGTAGGGTGACGGAGGAACTGAAGGAAATCCACATTAGGCAGGAAATGGTGTTCGGTAGACTGATGGGACTGAAGGCTGATAAATCCCCAGGGCCTGATGGTCTGCATCCCAGAGTACTTAAGGAGGTGGAGCTAGAAATTGTGGACGCATTGGTGATCATTTTCCAATGTTTTCAATGGATTCAGGATCAGTTCCTGTGGGTTGGAGGGTAGCTAATGTTGTCCCACTTTTTAAGAAAGGAGGGCGAGAGAAAACGGGAAATTATAGACCAGTTAGTCTGACATCAGTGGTGGGGAAGATGCTGGAGTCAATTATAAAAGACGAAATTGCGGAGCATTTGGATAGTAGTAACAGGATTGTTCCGAGTCAGCATGGATTTACGAAGGGGAAATCATGCTTGACTAATCTTCTGGAATTCTTTGAGGATGTAACTAGGAAAATTGACAGGGGAGAGCCGGTGGATGTGGTGTACCTCGACTTTCAGAAAGCCTTTGACAAGGTTCCACATAGGAGATTATTGGGCAAAATTAGAGCACATGGTATTGGAGGTAGGGTACTGACATGGATAGAAAATTGGTTGACAGACAGAAAGCAAAGAGTGGGGATAAATGGGTCCCTTTCAGAATGGCAGGCAGTAACTAGTGGGGTACCGCAAGGCTCGGTGCTGGGACCGCAGCTATATACATTAATGACTTGGATGAAGGGATTAAAAGTACCATTAGCAAATTTGCAGATGATACAAAGCTGGGTGGTAGTGTGAACTGTGAGGAAGATGCTATGAGGTTGCAGGGTGACTTGGACAGGTTGTATGAGTGGGCGGATGCATGGCAGATGCAGTTTAATGTGGATAAGTGTGAGGTTATCCACTTTGGTGGTAAGAATAGGAAGGCAGAGTGTTATCTGAATGGTGTCAAGTTAGGAACAGGGGACGTACAACGAGATCTGGGTGTCCTAGTGCATCAGTCACTGAAAGGAAGCATGCAGGTACAGCAGGCAGTGAAGAAAGCCAATGGAATGTTGGCCTTCATAACAAGAGGAGTTGATTATAGGAGCAAAGAGGTCCTTCTGCAGTTGTACAGGGCCCTAGTGAGACCGCACCTGGAGTACTGTGTGCAGTTTTGGTCTCCAAATTTGAGGAAGGATATTCTTGCTATTGAGGGCATGCAGCGTAGGTTTACTAGGTTAATTCCCGGAATGGCGGGACTATCATATGTTGAAAGATTGGAGCGACTAGACTTGTATACACTGGAATTTAGAAGGATGAGAGGAGATCTTATCGAAACGTATAAGATTATTAAAGGGTTGGACACGTTAGAGGCCGGAAACATGTTCCCAATGTTGGGGGAGTCCAGAACAAGGGGCCACAGTTTAAGAATAAGCGGTAGGCCATTTAGAACTGAGATGAGGAAAAACTTTTTCAGTCAGAGAGTTGTGAATCTGTGTAATTCTCTGCCTCAGAAGGCAGTGCAGACCAATTCTCTGAATGCATTCAAGAGAGAGCTGGATAGAGCTCTTTAGGATAGCGGAGTCAGGGAGTATGGGGAGAAGGCAGGAACGGGGTACTGATTGAGTATGATCAGCCATGATCACATTGAATGGTGGTGCTGGCTCGAAGGGCCGAATGGCCTCCTCCTGCACCTATTTTCTATTGTCTATTGTCTATTGTCTAACAACATCTTATTTACACACCAATGGAGGCAGTAAATTACATAATGCTGCGCAGGCGGTGAAAATATCATCAATATGCGGAACTAAAGTGATGGGTAAAGTGTTTGTCAGGAGTTAAAGCACTTTAGGCCTCCTATGGCCCGTTCAACATGAATGTGGACATTGGTAACCTTCTTGGTTTTGTGTACTTTTTCTCTGGTCATTTGCCGATATCCACCGCTGGGAGGGGAAATCTCTAAATAGACTTGGCGAAACATCATCTTCTTGAAAGGGGGATCCTCTATCCACCATTATGCAATCCCCAGGATCAACTAAGTTCAAAAATCCACTCTTCCCACCAATGTGTGTATCAGATGATCGCCCACCCTAAGCTTTTGACAAGAATGTGATCATGCCGTTTGGGGAAATTCCAACCAACAGGTTCACAGTGTTGTGTTTCTTGTAGTCGGACCATGTCAAAGCCTGAAACTTGTAGATGTCGTGGTCATTCGATAAACATCCCTGTGCAGTCGAGACTGCATCGCAGTGCTGGGCATTTATTTATTATCTGTTTCGGCTGCCTGGACCTTATTAAATCACGATGTGTAAGCATGTCCACCATATACGACGTACAATGCAAAAGAAAATGGTGCAAGTATATTGAACTAATTTTATACCATCACAAGATTATAACTGAAAATTACAGTGCCAAATACTGATTAAAATTATCCAATGCAATGGAAATCAGAGGAGCTAGCGCTGCCGTCGCAGCTGCGGCTTGCCTGCAGTCCGTCTGTCTTTTGTGTTTTTTGTTGTTTTTGTATGAATTGTAGTTTTAATATGGTGTAGTGTTTGTATGTTATGTTTGGGGGGGGGTGGGGAGGGAACGGGAACTGTGTCGTGTACCCGTTCTGTGTCGTGTACCCGTTCCCGTTGCGGCCTACCACCGGCCATGCACCTGGGACCACCTGGGGCTCTGGTTTGCAGAGCCCGCGGCCCGGACTCACCACCTGCGGCGCTGGCTGCCTGCAGATGCTGCGGGAGCGGCTGCGATTCGTCTCCGGAGGCTCCGGCGCGGGCCGCGTGGATGTCGGAAGCCCGCAGGCTCCTGGATGGGGGTCGACATCGGGAGCTCCGGCAGCGGCAGAGGCAGCGTGTTTGCCCGCCCCGAATCGCGGGGCTTGGGTCGGCCCGCCGCTGACCTTTCACCGTCCGGCGTGGCCTGGAATAGGCCGTGGACCTTTCACCGTCCATCGGGGGCTTCAATATCGGGAGCCCCGACCGCCCCGACGTGGCAACTCCAACAGCCTGACCGCAGGAGAAGACGGCAGGGAAGAGAAAAAGACATTTTTGGCCTTCCATCACAGTGAGAAGGGACTGGAGGAGACTCACTGTGATGGATGTTTCTTTTTGTTTGGTGTTAGTTGTGATTGTATGTGTTATTGCATTTTTATTGATTATTCTTATTGGTCTTATTGTTTAACTGCGGGTAATGTTTCATTTCACTGCACATTTATGTGTATGTGACAAATAAACGACTATTGACTATTGACTATTGACATGATTAGTCAGGAGACTCGTGACTGAGTTTTGTACCACACAACTTTACTTACACATGTACATGCAGAACTCATTTAGAAGTCAACAAACGTGCATACAGCCCGTGGCCATGGACTAGTATAGTAAAAGGTGGAAATCCCACAAATACTTCGCAAATTATTTATTGATAGTTATAGTAATCATACATATTATTTCATTCTTCCCCCCCCTTCCCCCCCCCCCCACCCCTCCAAAACAAAAACAATTAAAAATGGATGTTATTAATCATCACGATCTCGCTCACTCACCGAAGCGGGCCAACAAACGACCAAGAAAAAGCCAATTAAACCATCAAAATCATTGTAGTTTTGTGCAAATGAACCATAAATACACCTAGTTAATAGTTTTGAAAGCAATATTTTCTTACCTCGAAGAAGCAAAACTGGACAATACGTATGAAACGCGGGTCTGTATACACACAGCAGCTCAGCTGGTGAGAATGTTTATCCCGAATGACCCATGACCTGGGCCTGCGCAGTTGTAATACCGAACCCGCTTATTGGGAAGGCTATTAGATAGACACAAGAAGCTGGAGTAGGTGACGTTTCTAGATTTAGATTTAGAGATACAGCGCAGAAACAGGCCCTTCGGCCCACCGGGTCCGTGCTGCCCAGCAATCCCCGCACATTAACACTATCCTACACCCACTAAGGACAATTTTTACATTTTCCCAGCCAATTAACCTACATACCTGTACATCTTTGGAGTGTGGGAGGAAACCGAAGATCTCGGAGAAAACCCACGCAGGTCACGGGGAGAACGTACAAACTCCGTACAGACGGCGCCCGTAGTCAGGATCAAACCTGAGTCTCCGGCGCTGCCTTCGCTTTAAGGCAGCAACTCTGCCGCTGCGCCACCGTGCCACCCTTTTGGGTCGAGACCCTTCTTCAGACTGAATCAGTGGAAAGGGAAATGAGAGATATAGACGGTGATGAAGAGACGGTGATGGAGAAAGGTTCCAGCCAGACTCCAGGAGCAAGAGTATGTAATTAACCTGGTCACTGCCACGTTTTCTTTCACTATTGGCTGTGACCCGAGTATACTTGGAGGAGGTACAGAACAGGTTAAGGTTAAGACTTCAGCGTAATACCAAGGAAAAATTACACCACCTTTTCTATGGCAAGTTAAATTCCAGGCTGTTCTTTTTCTCAAGCAATTGTGAATGATACTTTATCATGTAATGAATTAACATACTTTACCAATGATGCCATGCACCGAAGCAAATAGAATCAGGGGAGTTGAACTATTGTCAGTATTTTGAAAAACAGTAAAAATATGAGCAAGGCCTGAGCTACAGGGGAAGATTGGGCAGGCTGGGACTTAATTTGTTGGAGCGCAGGAGGCTAAGCAGTGATCTTATAGAGGTGTATAAAACTATGAGGGGAATTGAAAGGGTGAATGCACAGGGTAGGGGAACAAAACATAGGTTTAGAAGGGAAATAAGAACCTTTTTTTTCATTCAAGGGGTGGTGAATATAGAGAAGGAGCTGCCAGAGGAGGTAGTTGAGCCAGGTACAATAACAACATTGAAGAGGCACTTGACAGGTACATGGATAGGGAAGGCTTAGAGCGATATGGGCCAAATGCGAACAAATGGGACTAGCTTGATTTTTCAGATTTTTTTTTTAGATTTAGAGATACAGCACGGAAACAGGCCCTTCGGCCCACCGAGTCCGCGCCGTCCAGCGATCCCCGCACATTAACACTATCCTGCACACATTAGGGACAATTTTTTTTTACATTTACCCAGTCAATTAACCTACATACCTGTACATCTTTGGAGTGTGGGAGGAAACCAAAGATCTCGGAGAAAACCCACGCAGGTCACGGGGAGAACGTACAAACTCCGTACAGACGGCGCCCGTAGTCAGGACCTGAGTCTCCGGCGCTGCATTCGCTGTAAGGCAGTAACTCTATGGCTGCGCCACCGTGCCGCACTTAGATGGGGCTTCTTGGTCAGCATGGATGAGTTGGGCCGAAGGGCCTGTTCCCGTGCTGTGTGATTCTATGGTGAAAAAGAGCGAGTGTGGGTCGATTAACGATGGAGATTCCAAGGAATTGGCAATATTTATGTGGGTTTTTTGTAGTCAATTCAAAAGTAAAGATTGAGAGATTTGTGCGACAAGTAAATCAGGAAAACAATTTCTGTGGAATTAAATCAGTGAAAAACAAATGGTGATTGAAAAGATAATGAATTTAATATAGACACTTCTTTTGTCTTGGTACCTGGATATTAAAATTGGTCTGAAAATTACAACTACGTCAGAATGATTTTCTAAAGCTTTCTAGATTTGTAAATAGTACACTTTTGGTTCGCATATTTGTGAAAGTCACTTCACATTATAATAGGTGGAGAGGGAGAAACTAGACAACTGTTGTGAAGGAACATTCACCAGGTACAGAATGTACAATATAAACTGATCAAATGGAGGTAACAGATTTGTGAAGAGCAGGTCGTGTTCACAGGTTTAGTTGAATATTTTGTGATTAGCAATGGTACGGTGGATGAAAGATTGTCTGAGGATATCTACAGCTGAATAACAAAGCATGATCATGCAAGGAGGACAGTGGAGGTGGACAAAAATAATGTACTTAGATTGGTTAATTATTCCTCAGAATCAGAACTAGGATTTCAGCTAAAATAGGGTTCTGACCCAAAACGTCTTGAAAAAGGGTTTCAACCCAAACGTCACCTATTCTTTTTCTCTAGAGTCACTGGCCTGGCCCATTGAGTTACTCCAGCATTTTGTGTCCATCCAGGATTTCAGCTGTCTGTTATAGTTATTGCTGACTCAACTGATTGGGCAGAGCAATGCAACGTCTTTTGTTGTAATGGCTCCAACTGAACTCCCCCATCGCTGCCAACCTCCCTTCCATTGACTCCATTTATACCTCACACTGCCTTGGCAAATCAAAGATGAATCACACCCTGGCCACTCCCTCTTTACCCCTCTCCCATCGGGCAAAAGGTATTGAAGTGTGAAAACAGATTCAGGGACTGTTTCTTCCCTGCTGTTATCAGGCAACTGAACCATGCTAGCAACAACTAGAGAGCAGTCCTGAACTACTATCTACCTCATTGGAGACCCTCGGACTATCTTGGATCGGACTTTACTGGCTTTTTTTTGCACTAAACGTTATTCACGTTATTCCCTTTATCATGTAACTGTACACTGTAAACGGATCGATTGTAATCATGTATTGTCTTTCCGTTGACTGATTAGAATGCAACAGAAACTTCTCACTGTACCTTGGTGCACGTGATAATAAACTAAACTCATAACTTCACCAAGAGCTAGGACACAAATTACCAGGTATTCTTCAATATCAGTATTGCAAGAATGGCTGGGTACATGTCTCATAATTGTATCCCTGATGGCTGGCTGCCACATATCTGATCAGACCAGTGCTGTGACTGGA
The DNA here is from genome assembly GCF_053455715.1 of Rhinoraja longicauda. Classification (NCBI taxonomy): domain Eukaryota; kingdom Metazoa; phylum Chordata; class Chondrichthyes; order Rajiformes; family Arhynchobatidae; genus Rhinoraja; species Rhinoraja longicauda. Next base: position 14,538,387 of record NC_135954.1, read on the forward strand.
TTGGGAATGTCTTTGTGTAGGAAGGAACTGCAGATGCTGGTTTACAGCAAAGATCGAGACAAAATGTTTGAGTAACTCAGTGAGACAGGCATCTCTGGAGAGAAGGAATGTGTGACGTTTCAGGTCGAGACCCTTCTTTAGACTGAGGCTGTGGGGAGAGGGAGACATAGAGATATGGAAGGACAAGATGTGTAAACGAGAGATCAAAGGGGACGAAGCTCAAAGAAAATGTAGAATGGATCTTTGTTAACTGAGGGGAAGGTAACAATCAGTAATATTGAATCAGGAGGACTGGAATCTGGAACTAGTCGGAGAACTAAGATGGGGGAGAGAGAGGGAAGGCAAGAGTTACTTGATGTTAGAGAAATCAGTATTCATACTGCTGGGTTGTAAGCTGCCCAAGCAAAGTATGTGGTGTTGTTCCTCCAATTTGCATTAGTGACTGTGGATCAAGAATAATTAGAAAATGGGCGATGTGAGAAGATTAGGGTTCAGCTCACAGGCAATCATAGGAATGGAGTCGGGCTAGGTCAAGGGTGATCTTAGGGTAGGAGGGGAGGAAAGAGGGATTGTTATAGCATGTGGAAAGGGACAGAAAAGTCCAAGGATGAAGGTAAATACCCATGCAATGCACCAGCGGGGCTGTTATGATGAAGATAGACACAAAATGCTGGAGTAACTCAGCGGGTCAGGCAGGATCTCTGGAGAAAAGGTATAGTTGACATTTCAGGTCGACACCTTTCCTCAGACTGAGAGTTATTATGATGTTGTCCTCTGTGGCACGAAGGTGAATCGATCCTGGTCAAATTTTTCCAAATGAATGTCCAGGCACGCCATGAAATCATAGAGCTTGTAGATAATTCTGAGTTAATCACACCATAAGTTATATCATTGAGAGGAGAAAGTCACCAGGGGACATTTACGGACTAAAATTATGGATTAAACCCTTGTGACACAGGTTGACCTGGATATTACCAAAGTGGGGAGAAGGGAGTTGAAACCGGATTGTTTCAATCTCACCTGCAGACCTACACATTTCTCGTGTTTACATCCCCAATGTATTTAATGGAATATGATGTTAAATTTCAATTCAGGTCATTTTGGAGAGATATCAGGAAGCACTTTTTCTCACAAGTAATGATTAAGATATGGAATCCTCACTCCCATTAAGTCATTCTGACGTTTTCACATCTGAGATTGGTAAGGGGGGTCAAGGTTAATGACGACTTAACACACCCATTAGCTGTGACCTGATTTCAGGAGCAGATTTTAGGAGTGAAAGATTTAATCAAGCACTTTTATCTTCGTCTTCCCCCTGACACCCATTTGTCTATTCAGTTGTCAATTAGAAAATGAAAAATATTATATTTTATCTGTTTGTATGTGTGTGTGTTTGGAGGGGGGAGGAGTATATAAGCTGCTGATGAATCCCTAAATGAATAATTATATTGGTTTGAAAATTATGGCTGCAAAATCAGAAAATATGTGGAAAGATTACTTAGACCACTGAGCAGTATAAGCACACGAACAGGCCCTTCAGCCCTCGATGTCTGTGCTGTCCATGATGCCAATTTAGAGTCATCCCATCTGCCTGCACAGGGGCTGTATCACTCCATCCCTTGTTCGTGTGCCTATCAAAATTGCCTCTTAAATGTAGCTATTGTATCTGCTTTCACTATCTACCTTGGCAGCACATTCCAGCACCTACCACTCTGTGTAAAAAAACTTACTTCGCAAATCACTTTAAACCTACGCATTCTTTTTTTTTTTTAATTTAAAATCAAAAAATACTTTATTCAAGTAATAAATAATTGCTTACAAAACATCTTCTTTTTTAACAAACCCATCCGACATTTCCGGAGGTTACACATTCGATACAGGCATTCACTTCCAAATTTACAGACATTTACACAGTATCCCTTATTTGGAGGGGCGTCTCTCTCCACTACACCCTGCCCCCCATGTCCAGCAGCGGAAGGACCCTAGACTGTGGTCCTCCCCCACAGAGCCTTGGCATTGGCTGCACCAAGCTTCAGTGCGTCCCTCAGCACATACTCCTGCAGTCTGCAGCGGGCCAGTCGGCAACATTCCGTGACGGACAGCTCGCTCCGCTGGGAGGTCAACAAAGCTCGGGCAGACCAAAGAGCGTCTTTCACCGAGTTGATGTCCTTCCAGCAGCACTCGATGTCAGTCTCCGAATGCGTCCCTGGGAACAGTCCGTAGATCACAGAGACCTCTGTGACGGAGCTGCTCGGAATAAATCGTGACAAGGACCCTTGCAGACCTCTCCTAGGCATTCAGTCCTTGACATTTACACCCCCAAAAAAACCCCATAAGACATCGCAGCAGAATTAGGCCATTCAGTCCATCAGGTCCACCATTCAAGCATGGCTGATCAATTTTTCCTTCTCAACCCCAACTCTCCTGCCTTCTCCCCGTAATGTTTGACACCCTTACTAATCCAGAATTTATTCATCTCTGCTTTATAAATACCCGTTGACTTGGTCCAAAACTGCGCACAATGTTCCAAATGTGGCCTCACCAGCACCTGATGAAGCCTCAGCATTATATCCTTGCTTTTATATTTTAGTCCCCTCAAAATGAATGCATTTGCCTTCCTTACTGCCAACTCAACCTGAAAATTAGCTTTTTGGCACTCCCAAGAACTTTTGTACCTCTGATTTCTGAATCTACTTCCCATTTAGAAAAAAGTCTCACCTTTATTCCTTCTACCAAAGTGCATGGCAATACAATTTGCTACACTCCATTCCATCTACCATTTCTTTGCTGACTCTCCCAACCAGTCCAAGTCTTCCTGCAGACTCCCTGCATCCTCAACACCACCTGCCCCTCCACCTATCTTCATATCATTCACAAACTTGGACTTAATTCGTTGGAAAGTTTCAATAGGAACCTGAGGGACAACTTTTGCACAAGGAGGGCAGTGCTTTTATGGAACGAGCTGCCAGAGGAAGAAGTTGAGGCAAATACTATAAGAACATTTAAAAGACATTTGCACAGGTACTTGGATAGGAAAGGTGTCGAGGAATATGAACCATGAGCCAATGGCTGGTGGGATTCGTGTAGATGGGGCATCTTGGTTGGCATGGGCGGGTTGGGTTGAAAGGCCTATTTTCATGCTCTATGACACTGTAAGTTTAACTGTGATTCATGTTTGAAGATAGCAGACAGAAATTTAATATTATGAAATTCAAATATATTTCAAGCTATGTTTTATTTTTTTAATTGACTTCAATGGCCCATGAGTCAGTCTCATTCTCCAGTACTTGGTGGAGATGTATATTTTTGACTTTTCTAAATGTCACTCAGAGACGAGTTGTGTTTCAGACTCCAAAGGCATCTGATGATGTCCAACTTGAATATCCGACACCTTAAATTAATTTTTACATCACGAGCTTTGAGATTTTTGTTTTACATACTTTGCAGTAGAGTCAGAATCTAGTGTTGCCTCATTTATAAAAAGTTGCTTTGAATTATATTTGAAATCGGATCCTTTCAGTCTTGCATGCAGATAGTTCAGATAATCTTGTGACTGGGGGCACTTAACTAGAAATTGAGTTATTAGTTGACAGCCAGGACAACTGCTGATTAAAGTTCTTGGTCTTCAACAACATCATCTGAGAAAGAAATCTTGAAACAGATCATTGAAAATGTGATCCTTCCTTTCCTGTTCTTTACTTTGATGTTATTTGAAAACATTTAGCCTGCCTACAATATCTCATTCTGTGAATTTAGAGGTTCAGTTTTTTTTTTGCCATGTTCTTTCCATTTCCTGCTATAATTCTGTTGGCGAATCATTAGAAGCCCAGGGGACACTATGTGAATAAATATGTTTCTTAGACATCTATCTAACTCCTTAGAAAATTTAAAAAATGGGTGACTCCTCCACATTCCTCACTGTGATGGAAGGCAAAAAAAAGTTCAATCTCTCCCTTCTTTGTCCTCCAGCGGTCGGGGGCCTCCAGCCTTCCATTGACGGGACGATCTTGACTCCCGTAGCCGGCGGTGGGCCTTCCTCGTCGGGGCGATCAAGCTCCTGCATCGGGGGAGGATCTCAGCCCCCCGCGCCGTCAAATCATGTGCAGCTTGGAGCTCCCGAGACCCGAGACTGCGAGCTCCTCGATGTTAAAGTCCACATGCCCCGTTGCTCCTCAGATGTTAAGTCCGCAGTGGAGCTCAATCAGTCCCAGGCAAGGCCTCCAGCTCCATGATGTTAGGCCGCAAACACGATCCGGAAAACAATCACAACTCCGGCAAGGTAAGAGATTGAAAAAAAGTTTCCCCTGACCACCTCCCCCCTCCCCCACCCCCCCCCCCCCCCCCACATAAAACAAACCAGAGAACATTTACACAAACTTTTAAAACTCACCAAAAATAACAAAAAGAGTTTGAAAAGGACAGACAGACTGCAGGCAAGGCAGCCATTATGGGGCACTCCATGTATATTACAAAACATACTTGGCTAATAATATATTCAATAATATATTCCTTTATTCATCCCACACCGGGGAAATATACAAATTAATAAAGTGTGATTGTGATTTAAAGAGAAAAACTGGACAGATACAGGGATAGGAATGGTTTAGAGTGGTATATGTGCCATATGCAGCTAATTGGGACCAGCTTATATGGGTAATCTTGGTCAGCATTGGCGAGTTGGGCTGAAGGGCCTGTTTCCGTGCTACATGACTCTATTAATTTATGACACAAGACTATTATTTCGTGAAATAACTGTAAATGTACTTTAGTACACATCATGTATTCGAAATTTAGGAAGATATTAAGAAATTCAAAAAACATCAATAAAATCACCGCAGTGATGTAGGGGTAAATGAAAGCCAGACACAGCAAAGTCCTGCAAGTAGAAGCAACTAATGACCACAAAATGGCCCGAGGAATTAGTCCTTTCACCAACCAATTAGCCAATTTTATGGGCAAATCTCTTTTAGGCCAAATGACAGTAAAAAATATCCAAGATATTACTCACTTCTTCTTTGAATAATATTTGGAGATCTTTTTTTGCCTCTGGTTCATTGAATATCTCATCAAAAAGTCATTTAGCAGTTTATCACATCCTTTGTTTGAACCTTCATTAGTGTTCATGGTTCTGGAAATAACCAATGTAATTAGGTGTTTAACTTTTCTAGCTTTCTAGGTTTGATTGGCATTAGTTTTCCTCCACTGAATACCCTGTCTCAATGGTTCTGTCCTTGGAAGTGTTTCTGGAGCGGATGTGCTAATAACATTCACAGCTTGCTCACACCTTAACCAAGGGGCATTTGTCCACATGGTTGCAGGAGTTATCGAGTGATTGGTAGATGAGCCCAATCTCATGCTTATCTGATCTCTTCACCGATACATTAACAGTAAGACGAAATGTGTAGGAAGGAACTGCAGGTGCTGGTTTAAAGCGAAGATGAACACAAAATGCTGGAGTAACTCAGCGGAACAGGCAGCATCTCTGGAGAGAAGGAATGGGTGACGTTTCATATCGAGACCCTTCATCAGACTGGATCTCGACCCGAAACGTCTCTCCAGAGACGCTGCCTGTCCCGCTGAGTTACTCCAGCATTTTATGTCTATTAACAGTAAGAGTTAGGTGGTTATCCACTCTGTATTGCTACTCTGGGTTCCAGCTGAGTACCACCACTCAGCATGCAGCAGTTAATGATCCTTAGCTTTTCTTGTCTGCTCTGGTAAAATCATCCGACAAAATAAATTCTTTGAAGCATAGTTTTACTAATCCTAATCCCTAATTATTCCATACAAACTTCCAGGTTCACAAAATAATTAAAGATTGAGGAAAATGTGATTTTCATACCGAGCGGGCATTGGATTTTTTCACAATTATTTTTACAGTCAGCTATGGGCCTGGAGTTAACCATTAATAGACAATAGACAATAGACAATAGGTTCAGGAGGAGGCCATTCGGCCCTTCGAGCCACCACTGCCATTCAATGTGATCATGGCTGATCATTCTCAATCAGTACCCCGTTCCTGCCTTCTCCCCATACCCCCTGACTCCACTATCCTTAAGAGCTCTATCCAGTGATAACGTCAAGTGATCAAGAGCCTAATTGATTGCTCATGAAGGCGAGAGTATCAACTAAATGTTTGCCAAAACCCTCTTAGTCTGAATCCTTGCTGGAAGTGTATTCATAAGTTCACAGGTTCATAAGTTCTCATAGCAGAATTAGGCCTTTCAGTCCATCAAGTCTACTCCACCATTCAATCATGGCTGATCTATCTTTCCCTCTCAACCCCATTCTCCTGCCTTCTCCTCGTAACCTCTGTCTGCAAGTAGTCTGAGAGTTTCATAGATCAATGCAATTTTCAAGGTGGCCCCATACTTAATTTCTTTCATTGTATCTCCACCTACTCATTAATTCTAGACAGGAAGTGACACAGCTGGCGTCCTGGTGGCATCACATCAACCTGGAGCTCAATGCTCTTAAGAAAGTGGAATTGATTGTGGGCTTTAGGAGAGCTCCCCCTCCCCTTCCCCCACTCACCATCAACACCACCACAGTCTCATCTGAGGAGTCATTTAAGTTCCTTGGAACCATCATCTCCAGGGACCTTAAATGGGAGGCCACCATCGACTCCACAGTCAAAAAGGCCCAACAGAGGATGTACTTCCTGCGGCAACTGAGGAAACACAATCTGCCACAGGCAATGATGGTCCAGTTTTATACTGCCATCGTAGAGTCTGTCCTCACATTCTCCATCATGGTCTGGTTTGGCTCAGCCACCAAGCACGACATCCGGAGGCTGCAGCGCATCGTTCGATCAGCCGAGAAGGTTGTTGGCTACAACCTTCCCCCCCCATTGACGAACTGTACACTGCAAGGGCCAGGAAGCGAGCGGGCAAGATCATCTTTGACCCCTCTCACCCTGGCCACAAACTCTTTGAAGCACTTCCCTCTGGAAGGCAACTCCGGACTGTCAAAGCAGCCACAGCCAGACATAAAAACTGCTTTTTACCACGAGCAGCAGCTCTACTCAACAACCAAAAGTCTGTAGCCTCCATTTGCTCTGGTATTTTATTTTATTCTTCACATGTGTAAATTATAATGTTTTATTCTTAATTGTTTACTGTATGTCATGTTGTTACTTGCGAGCAAAGCACCAAGGCAAATTCCTTGTATGTGTACATACTTGGCTAATAAAATTTATTCAATTCAATTCAATTCAATTCAAATCAATTGTATTCTCTGTAGTTCAAACGGAAGGCATTATTGGGGCATACCTGAGGATATGGATTTTCAAATCAAGTATGTGCCAATATTTCAATTTTGTTTATTGTCACAGTGATATTAAATATTAAAGAAATCTTGCTTGATCCCAACTCGTGAAAATGCCATTCAGTTCCTCCTCTATGAGCAAAGATCAGTATCAAAATTTACCAGAACCATTCATAGAAACATAGAAACATTGGAAGTAGGTGCAGGAGGATGCCATTTGGCCCTTCGAGCCAGCACCGCCATCCATTGTGATCATGGCTGATCATATACAATCAGTAACCTGTGCCTGCCTTCTCCGCATATCCCTTGATTCCATTAGTCCCTAGAGATTTATCCAACTCTCTTTTAAATTTGTCCAGTGAATTGGCCTCCACTGCCTTCTGCGACAGAGAATTCCACAAATTCACAACTCTCTGGGTGAAAAAGTTCCTTCTCACCTCAGTTTTAAATGGCCTCCCCTTTATTCTAAGACTGTGGCCCTGGTTCTGGACTCCCCCAACAGTGGGAACATTTTTCCTGCATCTAGCTTGTCCAGTCCTTTCATAATTTTATAAGAAAATAACTGCAGATGCTGGTACAAATCGAAGGTATTTATTCACAAAATGCTGGAGTAACTCAGCAGGTCAGGCAGCATCTCGGGAGAGAAGGAATGGGTGACATTTCGGGTCGAGACCCTTCTTCAGGCTGATGTCAGGGGGGTGGGACAAAGGAAGGATATAGGTGGAGACAGGAAGATAGAGTGAGATCTGGGAAGGAGGAGGGGAAGAGAGAGACAGAGGAACTATCTAAAGTTGGAGAAGTCGATGTTCATACCACTGGGCTGCAAGCTGCCCAGGCGAAATATGAGGTGCTGTTCCTCCAATTTCCGGTGGGCCTCGCTATGGCACTGGAGGAGTCCCATGACAGAAAGGTCAGACTGGGAATGGGAGGGGGAGTTGAAGTGCTCGGCCACCGGGAGATCAGTTTGGTCAATGCGGACCGAGCGCAGGTGTTGAGCAAAGCGATCGCCGTTCATAATATTATATCTCTCTATAAGATCCCCTCTCGTCCTTCTAAACTCCAGTGAATACAAGCCCAGTCTTTCCAATCTTTCCTCATATGACAGTCCTGCCATCCCGGGGATTACCCTCGTGAACCTACACTTCACTGCCTCAATAGCAGGGACGTGCTTCCTCAAATTAGGAGACCAAAACTGCACACAATACTCCAGATATGGTCTCACCAGGGCCCTATACAACTGCAGAAGGATCTCTTTACTCCTACACTCAACTCCTCTCATTATAAAGGCCAACATATCATTACCTTTCTTCACTGCCTGCTGTACCTGCATGCTTACTTTCAGTGACTGGTGTACAAGGATATCCAGGTCTCGTTGCACTTCCCCTTTACCCAATCTGACACCAGACTGAAGAGTCTGAAGAAGGGTCTCGACCCGAAACGTCACCCATTCCCCCTCTCCAGAGATGCTGCCTGACCCGCTGAGTTACTCCAGCATTTTGTGTCTGCCATTAAGATAATATCCTGCATCCTTGTTTTTGCCGCCAAAGTGGGTAGCCCAACATTTATCTACATTATACTTCATCTGCCATGCATCTGCCCACTCACTCAACCTGTCCAAGTCACCCTGCAACCTCTTAACATCCTCTTTGCAGTTCACACTACCACCCAGCTTTGTGTCATCTGCAAACTTGCTAGTGTTAATTCTAACTCCATCATCCAAATCATTAATATATATTGTAAGTAGTTGCGGCCCCAGCACCGAGCCTTGCGGCACTCCACTCACCACTGCCTGCCATTCTGAAAAGGACACATTTATTCCTACTCTTTGCTTCCTGTCTTCCAACCAATTCTCTATCCATGTCAATACCCTACCCCCAATACCATGAACTCTAATTTTGCCCACTAATCTCCTGTGTGGGATCTTGTCAAAGGCTTTCTGAAACTCCAAATACACTACATCCACTGGCTCTCCCTCATCTATTTTACTTGTCAGATCCTCAAAAAATCCCAGAAGATTACAAGAGCAGGATTTCCCCTTCATAAATGCATGCTGACTTGGACCAATCCTTTTACTGCTATCCACATGTGCCATTATTACCTCTTTAATAATAGACTGCAGCATCTTCCCCAACATCGATGTCAGGCTACGTGGAATTCATTGGGGAATTGAGAGCCTAAGGTAGTTGATGCAGGTACTATCGCAACGTTTAAGAAACATTTAGACAGGTACATGGATAGGGTAGCTTTAAAGGGATATGGGCCAAATGCAGGCAGGTGGGACTAGGTTAGATGGGGCATGTTGGTCGGTTGTGGGCAAATTGGGCCAAAGGGCCAGTTTTCACGCTTTATGACTCTGACTCTAATTACTCAATAGACTGGCCCTGGCTGCTGCCGGGCCAGGGGAAAGGGTAGTTCTGTTCCAGGGAATTTGATGTGGCTTAACAAAGTCCTTTGGCAAGGCTGATTCATGATTGTTCAGGGAAATATAAAAAATAATGCCATGTTAAAAATGCAAAAACAGTAATGAAAAAAACACAGGTACCTTGGAGAAATCTCCACTTCCTTCCATAAAGTTTGTAACATGTTTTTATAAATAGCAATTACAAATAAACTGGAAAGAGCGTGGAGAAGATTTACGAGGATGTTGCCAGGACTCGAGGGCCTGAGCTCTATGAGAGGTTGGGCAGGCTAGGAATTTATTCCTTGCCGTGCAGTAAGATGAGGGGTGATCATGTAGAGGTGGATAAAATAATGAGGGGAATAGATAGGATAAATGAATGCACAGTCTTGCCCACGGTGGGTAAGAGGGGAAAGATATAATAGCATCCTCAAGGGAAACCTTTTCACACATAGGATGCTAAGTATATGGAACAAGCTTCCAAAGAAAATAGATGAGGCAGTTACGATAACAACATTTAAAGGACATTTGGACAAATACTTGGATAGACAATAGACAATAGACAATAGGTGCAGGAGTAGGCCATTCAGCCCTTCGAGCCAGCACCGCCATTCAATGCGATCATGGCTGATCACTCTCAATCAGTACCCCGTTCCTGCCTTCTCCCCATACCCCCTCACTCCGCTATCCTTAAGAGCTCTATCCAGCTCTCTCTTGAAAGCATCCAACGAACTGGCCTCCACTGCCTTCTGAGGCAGAGAATTCCACACCTTCACCACTCTCTGACTGAAAAAGTTCTTCCTCATCTCCGTTCTAAATGGCCTACCCCTTATTCTTAAACTGTGGCCCCTTGTTCTGGACTCCCCCAACATTGGGAACATGTTTCCTGCCTCTAATGTGTCCAATCCCCTAATTATCTTATATGTTTCAATAAGATCCCCCCTCATCCTTCTAAATTCCAGTGTATACAAGCCCAAGATAGGAAAGGTGTAGAGGAATATCGGCTAATGCGAATAAATGGGACTAGTAAGCATGAATGTGTTGGGCCGAAGGGCCTGTTTGCATGCTGTATAACTCTATGACTGTAACTCTTTGCACCACGAGCAGTGTTAGATTTGGCTAATGCATGCAATACAAAACTCTTGGCTTGCTGTGCATGACTAATTCATGATGTTAACTAGACTCTCATGGTCCAATTAAGCATCACTGGCATCAAATCAGTATATTGTGAGGGCTGATGTCATATTTCCAGTGTGCATGCGTAATATGGGCAATAACCCTTATCAATTTTGGCATATGCGTGAGTTGCACTAAAATATTCAGGTGCTAATAGAACCCAAAATAGAGAAAGCGCAGAGTCCAATATTTTAGTAAAACTTTTCTATGCACATGTTATAATGTTCAGTCAACTTAGTTTGGGTTATTGGTATAAATATAGTTAATCTTTTTTCTCCAGGGTACATGTCGAATAGTGAAAGACCTGGATAGAGTGGATGTGGAGAGGATGCTTCCACTAGTGGGAGAGAATAGGACCAGAGGGCACACAAAGCCTCAGAATAAAAGGACATACCTTTCAAAAGGAGATGAGGAGGTATTTCTTTAGTTAGAGGGTGGTGAATCTGTGGAATTCATTGCCACAGATGGCTGTGGAAGCCAAGTCAATGGATATTTTTAAGCCAAAGATTGACAGATTCTTGATTAGTAAAGGGGCCTGTCCAACTTAGGCGATTTTAAGGCGACTGCCAGTGACTAGGCTGTCACCGAACGATCGCCGGGGTGTTGCGGGCACGATCGTGAGGAGTCTTCAATGAATCGTAGCAGATCTCGGCGCATCGCGGAAAACATTTCCAGATAGAAATTTCTCGGCGACAGCTGGCTTGTCGCCAGGTATGGTAGCTTATTGCGGGCGCTGTCACATGCTGACCCCAGGTTTGCTAGGTTATCGCAAATGCAGTTAGAAACACGTAATATTAAATTAAGAAAAGGCATTTGAAGATACCAGAAGATAGTTTTGTTTAACCAATTTATTTACCGTCAGGCCATTTGACAGGTAGATTGGAGGCGACAGTTTGACGGTCAGGTAAGCGTGGGAATTTCACGATGTTTCCGAAGACGGTGTAATCTCTTAGCCAGGTGCTAGTTTCACAAAAAAAGTAACTTGTATCGACCTGACTCGGCATTGTCGTGGTCATTGTCACAGGGTAAAAGAAAATGTTGGCGATCTGCTACGACTTTGACAGTCGCCTAAAAAATCGCCTACGTGGGACAGGCCCTTAAGGGTGTCAGGAGGAAAGCAGGAGAACGGGGTTGAGAATGAAAGATAGATGACAGCCATGACTGAATGGCGGAGTAGACTTGATGTGGTCTAATCCTGCTCCTAGAACGAATGAACATGAACTATGAACTGATCTCCTTGTGACTTACTATACTTTTCCATTTTAATTTCAGCAGGACAGCTCTAGAAACTATACTATTTGGTAATAAATATTTGTGGGAATAGACATGGCCAAGTTCCAAGATATCCTTGAGTCCTGCAGAGTTGGTAATCGAGGTTGTAAGTCCATCACTGCCTTAAACACCACAAATAGACTAACTCTGGAAATGGACAAGTTGATGCTTGTAAATGAAGGGTTGCCTGTTTACAACAGATAAGCTCATCAGTTCTCGGAGCAAAACTAGGTCATATGGCACATCAAGTCTATTCCACTGTTCAATCATGGCTGATTAATCTTTCCCTCTCAACACCATTCTCCTGCCTTCTCCCCATCACCCCTGACATCCTTACTAATCAAGAATCTGTCAATCTCCACCTTAAAAATATTCATCAACTCGGCCTCCACAGCCGTCTGTGGCAATGAATTCCACAGATTCCACAGCTGATAACTGGTCAGTAATAAGTTCTTCCATGCTTTGGAACTTACTTCTTCAAAGGTCAGAGGAAGCAGTCAGTTTGAATATTTTAAAGGCAGAGGTAGAAAGAGAAAAACAATGGGTAAACAGGAATGTGGAATCGAGGTAGCAATCAAATTGGCTGTGACTTATTAAATGGCGGTGGAGGCTTGAGGAGGCGAGTGGCCTAATCCTACTCCTAATTTGTATTGCAATGCTCAGTTAATAAAGAAATGAGTTTTGCTTCTTTTTGATTTAACTTTTTTTAAGATGTAAAAGAGAAGGGAAAACAAAACCATGAATTAAACAGATGGAATGAGGAATGTCCTGCACATAAAAAAAACATTTATTCATGACCCAGAATGCGCCCAGCACTGCAGTGTCAACTCAATGGTATTAAAATTGTAGTCATGACTGTAATAACAGCCAAACTCAGGCACCTACAAACAGCAGGGCAATTATAATCGGATCATCTCCAGATTATTTGTTGGCTGAGGGATAAACATTGGGCATCTTTCCATTCTCTCTTGAAACTGTGCCATGAAATCCTGAAGGCCACCTGAGAGGGCAGATGGGAGGTTGATCGGAAATGTGGCCTCTCTGGCAAAGCGTGGTGGCTGAGACCTGACGTGGTGCACAGATTTGTAATTGGGGGCTAATTGGACCAATGAGTGATGTACATATTTCATGTGGGGCATTGTGAACTATGACGATGTGTTGGAATTTAACCCAGTTTTGGAAGGTTTTGACAATGGTAAAAACATATTTTGAGGGATGCTATTGTGACACAATAGGGTGACACAGCGATGCAGGGGTAGAGTTGCTGCCTTACAGCACCAGAGACCCAGGTTTGATCCTGACTATGGGTGCTTGGCTGCATGGAGTTTCTACATTCTCCCCCTGCGTGGGTTTTTCTCCGGGATCTCTGGTTTCCCCCCCACACTCCTCAGACGTACAGGTTTGTAGGTTAATTAATTGGCTCGTTATAATTCTAAATTGTCCCTAATGTGTGCAGGATAGTGTAAGTGTTCGGGGGATCGCTGGTGGGCGCGGACTCGGTGGGCTGAAGGGGCTGTTTCCACGCTGTATCTCTAAATCAAACTAAACTAAACACAAGAGTGTTATGCCGTGAGATGTAACCTGTATCATTTCAGGAAGTGGAAAATTGTCATGTAAAAATTGTTCCGTGACTTTGACAATGGCAACTCCCAAATCGTGTCCTTTATCCTTTGGCATCTACATTTTAATCCACGTTGGATTTTAAAGTATTTTATCTGAGACAATGTTTTGAGGCATGAGGGGACTTTCCATCTGGTTACTGTACCAACTGCATGTGTCTTGGGCACCTGCCCCATTTATCAGCGATTTAATTCAATCGCTTAACATTAAATAGTGGCGTGGAAACGAGCGCTTCCCTTCTGTGTAGTCAGCTGTTACAACAACCGGTCGGTAAATCCCTTCATGGTTTAGGGAACTGGGAGAACAAGACCTGTACATCACGAAACATGCTGCTTATTAAATGTAATCAATAATTAATGGTGGTGAAGCAAAAGATTACTTGCGCTGCACCTGAAGTGTTTTCTCCAACTGAGCTTGCAGTTATCGCCGACAGACATACCTGAACAATGCTCGGAGAGGATGGTAGAAGCGTTCAGGCCACAAGCTATGAGAGTGCAGTTGGATGGCACAGTACAACATGATGAGACACAAAAAGCTGGCCTAACTCAGTGGGACAAGCAGCATCTCTGGAGAGAAGGAAAGGGTGACGTTTCAGGTCGAGGTCTCAAACCGAAATGTCACCCTTTCCTTCTCTCCAGAGATGCAGCCTGTTCCACTGAGTTACTCCAGGTTCTTGTGTCTATCTTTGGTTTAAACCAGGATCTGCAGTTCCTCCCTAAACATGATGAGACTGATGGGTTGAAGTTCTTTTTGGATTTTAGTTTAGAGGTACCGTATGGAAACATGCCCTTCGGCCCACCGAGTCCGCACCGACCAGCAATCCCCGCACACTTACAGTATATTATCCTACACACACAACGGACAATTTACAATTTATACCAAGCCAAGTAATCTACAAACCTGTATGTCTTTGGAGTGTGGAAGGAAACTGGAGATCGGGGAGAAAACCCACGCGGTCACAGAGAGAACATACAAACTCCATATAGACAAGCACCCATAGTCACAATCGAACCCAGGTCTCAGGTACTGTAAAGCAAAAACTCCACTGCTGAGCCACCGTGCTGCCCTGAAGTGTGTTTATTTTGATGCAAGAAGTATTATTGATAAAGTAGACAAACCTATGCTTGGATCAGTGCATGGAACTATGATGTTATGCATTACCTCGCACTTTTCAGGAATTAATACTAACACTCTGCCAAACTTGCAAATTAGACAATATCCTGTTGAGACCTTTGACAATTTTCCTCACTATTCATAGCACCACCAATATACAAGGTATCATCATATCATATCTATACAGCCGGAAACAGGCCCTTTCGGCACTCCAAGTCCGTGCCGCCCAGTGATCCCCGTACATTAACACTATCCTACACCCACTAGGGACAATTTTTTTACATTTACCCAGCCAATTAACCTACATACCTGTACGTTTTTGGAGTGTGGGAGGAAACCGAAGATCTCGGAGAAAACCCACGCAGGTCACGGGAAGAACGTACAAACTCCTTACAGTGCAGCACCCGTAGTCAGGATCGAACCTGAGTCTCCGGCGCTGCATTCGCTGCATTTGCTGTAAAGCAGCAACTCTACCGCTGCGCTACCGTGCCGTATGTGAACAGACTTAGGAGTAATCGATGGATAGGCATTTTAAAGTTTCACTTTTCTGTTGATCTTATAAATATCAATTGGTACATTTTTGGAAGGTTGAAAAATTCAACTGCATCGTTCAAAACACATTTGCAAAGTTGGCCGTTACCCATTACTTGTCATGAAAATAAAGATGTTCTTTGAGTGGAGATTTTTGTTGTTTATTCATTCATCACTGGTAACTGATGTTTACGCCGACTGCTTTCAATACCTTAAGTATAAGAAAATAACTGCAGATGCTGGTACAAATCGAAGGTATTTATTCACAAAATGCTGGAGTAACTCAGCAGGTCAGGCAGCATCTCAGGAGAGAAGGGACCCCAAGGGACCCAGGCGACCCCCAGTACTCCCCACATCGGTCCTCATGCCTCCCTCTGCCCAGCTAACCCACCACCCCCTCACCATACATCCCCTCCACCTGCCCCCCTGCCTCCATCCGACCCCAGCCCCCACCATTGCCGGGTGTTCACCATCCCCCCTGACCTCCCCCTCTCAGACACCGAACGGTCTGTCCTCAGCAGAGGCCTTACCTTTGTTCCCCTCCGCCCCCACATCAACGAGTTCCGTGTCCGCCATGACGTGGAGCTCTTCTTCCGCCGCCTCCGCCTCCGAGCCTTTTACCACGGGAAGGAGTCCCGACCCCCCACTGATGACCCCTTCTCCCGTCTCCAACGGACCCCCTTGTCTTGGACCCCCCCGGTTGGCCAACTACCCTCACTAGAACTTTTTATAAGCTTTGTCCCGCCCCCCTGACATCAGTCCCGCCCCCCATTCCTTCTCTCCCGAGATGCTGCCTGATCTGCTGAGTTACTCCAGCATTTTGTGAATAAATGCTTTCAATACCTTTTACATTTGCTGATGAAAGGTTTACTTTGCAAGCTTAGGCTGCAAAAACATTGCCCAGTCCATCACGGGTTCTGACTTCTCCATCATCGAAGGGATTTACAGGAGGCACTGCCTCAAAAAGGCAGCCAGCATCATCAGAGACCCATACCACCCTGGCCACACACTCATTTCACCCTTGCCATTGGGAAGAAGGTACAGGAGCCTGAAAACTGTAATGTCCGGGTTCAGGAACAGCTTCTTCCTGCAGCCATCAGGCCATTAAACACTACAACCTCCATTAAGCTATATTTGCTATATAGCACCCTCCGGGTGCTCCGGTTTCCTCCCACATCCCAAAGACGTGTAGGTTTGTGGGTTAAGTGGCCTCAATAAAATTGCCCCTAATATATAGGGAGTGGGTGGGAGAGTGTGATAACATAGAACTAGTGTGAATGGGATGATCAATGGTCAGTGTGGACTCAGCAGGCCGAAAAGCCTGCTTGAAAGCTGTATCTCCAAACTAAACTAAACTAAATAGTCAGAGCTTCCCTTTCTACTGAACTGCAAAGATTACCTTGGTTCAAGGAGAAGGCTTGAGGCAGCCTTCATGGAAAATGAGAAGTAAAATTCAAGGAGATGATCCATGGCAACCATCTCAGGACTTGGAAGGAAAATAAATTCATAAAAGCAGAATTGTGCCAATCGGCCCATCAAGTCTACTCTGCCATTCAATCATGACTGATCTATCAACCTTCCACCTTCCCAGCTCACATCTCTGAAATAAGTAAATGAGGAATATTAAGGATGTAACAAGTAGTCTGCTATTGTATCCTTCGCGATTTACAGGTTGTAGTTTGAATTAATCCTGTATTGATGGAACTATGGGTCACGGTAGCGCAGCGGTAGAGTTGCTGCTTTACAGCGAATGCAGCGCCGGAGACTCAGGTTCGATCCTGACTACAGGTGCTGCACTGTAAGGAGTTTGTACGTTCTCCCCGTGACCTGCGTGGGTTTTCTCCGAGATCTTCGGTTTCCTCCCACACTCCAAAGACGTACAGGTATGTAGGTTAATTGGCTGGGTAAATGTAAAAATTGTCCCTAGTGTGTGTAGGATATTGTTAATGTACGGGGATCACTGGGCGGCACGGACTTGGAGGGCCGAAAAGGCCTGTTTCCGGCTGTATATATATGATATGATATGATACTCATTCTTGCGTTTATGTAGGGTAGGAACACGTCGTAAATCAACTTTCTCCTAACTAGTCTACAGTGCCTTGCCTCCTTCTCAAAGTAGTTTTACTTGACTCACAAAAAGGAGAAAGTCAAGTTGTTTGAAAAGCAAGGAAATCAAAGTCATTTTACTGTCAGCTAAATTTCAGAACAAATTTATAGCATTTGATCTTTTTTTTTATATGGCACATCCAAATGAATGTTTTATTCAAGGTCAGCGCTTTGCTGATGTCTTTTCTTCTTCCAAGTAGAAATGTGCAAAATAATATGGCCTCATTATATTGCTTTTACAGACACCCATAATAAAATGGGAGATATTAGGTTTGAGATTATTATTCATAAATTCCTGCTCAAAAATAGAAAGACATCTATCATCCTCTTCCAAAGCTGAGGTAAACCAAGTTTAGCAATAAATCTAAGGTTCTGAAAGAGTTGTTGAAAATATTTTCATTGTGGCATCATCCAAAATGGCTTTTTGACCAAATTGCATATCCATTATATTTTGAGTCAGAAATCAGAAAACATGAGGGAATATTGTGCAATATAAATATTTTTTACTTTCGAATGAATCAAATATTTTTCAAGCCTTCCTCTTTATTAAGTTAGGCCCTTTAAGTTAATTTAGCAGAATATGCCATAACTAGCATATCAAATGATATATGACCAAAACAATTCTCGGATTCTATTGAAATTCAATTGTTATCAACCTGAGATAAGATTTTTTTTTAAAGTATCTTGAAAGTTGAATTAGAATTGAGGAATAAATATTAGTCAAGTTTTATCATCAAGTTATAAGAATGGCAGAAGATGCCGGAAGCACTCCACAGACCCATTTCTTTATCCACAAATTCTGCCTGACCTGTTGAGCATTTCCAGTGTTGTTTGCTTTTATTTCAGAATTCCCGTATCTGCATTTTAATTTGATTTCCAAGAGTAATATAAGCTCTGCCACCTTTTGGGTGGGATTTAGCACATTGAGTGTTAGTTGTAACAAGAAGTCATAGAGTCATAGAGTCTAAGCGTGGAAACAGGCCCTTCGGCCCAACTTGCCCACATCAACCAACATGTCCCATCTAAACTAGTCCCACCTGCCTGAATTTGGCCCATATCCCTCTAAGCATATCCTGTCCATGTACCTGTCGAAATGAAGGAGAAAAATATGTTACAATATTCTCCTAAATAAAAATAAATACCATCGCCGCAATGAAGCGTAGACTTGAAAGAGTTTGCGGCTTTTACGTAGGAATATATTTAATCAAACAAATGGAACCCTATTGATTATGAGCAGTTGGATGGACAGAACAGAAGCACAGGCAAAGACTAGGCAGTCTATAAAGTTCATTGTACATTGCTGTGCTGTAGAAATTGAAACTAAATATTATTGTTAAAAACATGCAAGTGAACCCCAGTATATGCAGATGAGAAGAGATGGGTAAGGAGATAGAGTCATAGAGTCATTGAGTGATACAGTGTGGAAACAGGCCCTTCAGCCCAACTTGCCCACACTGGCCAACATGTCCCAGCTACACTCGTCACACCTGACCGCATTTGGTCCATATCACTCCCTACTCCTTTCAGATCCACAGTCACTCCACAGTTAGCCCCACCTCCCCCACATCACTTAATTAGTGTTTAACCGAGTTAAGGTCAAATACCAAGGCTGTCTGCAACTTCACCCCTCCCATTCATTCTTCCCCCCTCCCTAATCCCCTAATACCTACCTAAAGGTGTCTGGCTGTCTTACTGTTAATTAGACTGACTGTCAAGAAGGGGATCCAACGATGTGTGTAGGGAGGAACTGCAGGTGCTGGTTTAAACCAAAGACAGACACAGAAAGCTGGATTAACTCAACGGGTCAGGCAGCATCTCTGGAGAAAAGGAATAGGTGACGTTTTGGGTCGAGACCCTTCTTCAGACTGACCGTCAGGGAAAAGTGGAATGAGAGATATAGACAGTACTTAGACCAATTGAATGGAAGATATGCAGAAAGCAATGATAATGAAGGAAATGTGGAGCACACAATGGTCCATTGTTGGCTGTGGGGTAGGTGATAACGGGTTAACAAGGATCCAACATTGACCAAAGAATCTCCACAGCACACAGGAAAGCACCGACCCCATTGACAAAACCCATGTTAATGTACAAATTATTATCATGCGTGTAAACTCATCTATTCTTTTTGTGACATTTGTTTTGTGAATCACACATTCACAGAGAGATACTGCACAGAAACAGACTCTTCTGCCCACCTCATCCATGCTGAATAAAGGGGAGGCCATTTAAAACTGAGGTGAGAAGGAACTTTTTCACCCAGAGAGTTGTGAATTTGTGGAATTCTCTGCCACAGAGGGCAGTGAAGGCCAAATCACTGGATGAATTTAAGAGAGAGTTAGATAGAGCTCTGGGGGCTAGTGGAATCAAGGGATATGGGGAGAAGTTGAGCACGTTACTGATTGTGGATGATCAGCCATGATCACAATGAATGACGGTGCTGGCTCGAAGGGCCGAATGGCCTCCTACTGCAGCTATTTTCTATGTTACTAATGATCAATTCTGCATTTGCTTTGATCTACATTCAATTTGTCCTGTTTTCACACCTTACAGTTCCTTATCTGTGTATCTCACTCTCCCTTGACATCAGTCTGAAGAAGGGTCTTGAACCAAAATGTCACCCATTCCTTCTCTCCAGAGATGCTGCCTGTCCCGTTGAGTTACTCCAGCTTTTTACGTCTATTTTCTATATACTGGCAGCCTCTTAATTAGTTTTGGGCCAGCTGTCATCGTACGCCTATGCACATTGTCAATATTCACATTTTGTTTGCATTTAAGAAAACCGATTCCAGGAAAACAGGCACATTGTTTATATGCTGCATTTTGTAGTCCATTCAAGCCATTGGCAGGAGAGAACACCGGAGGTGAGACCACGCCCTGGCACAGTCAAGTTTAAAAGCAGGTCTTATATAGAGGTCTTATTATTATACAGCGTCCTTAGAATCGCTGTGTGTGTTGCAACACCAGGATTCTTTGTGGTGACAGTGAGGGGTCGGGTTCAACAACGATTGGAAATGAGCCCTAATAAATTTAGGCCCATCCCACGCAGGGTTTTATTGTGAATTATGTTCTTAGCATCAGCAGCATGCGACTTTTTAAGCTACCCAGATCCTACTTAGCCACAGATTTCTCATGCGAAACTAAAACAAGCTAATTTCTCATGGCACATGTTGACAAGTGCCATTCTTGCCCATAAAATTACTGTTTAATCCGAATTTTTCTAATCACTTGGCTTTTTGTCAATTGTGCTGACTCCGAGTTCCTTGGCACATTAATGTATGCTGTGTATTCATAGTATTCAAGTGTAATATAGGCTGTGTAATAAAATGTATTCATTACAAGTGGCAGCTGCCGCCGATGCATGGGGATGCACTTCAATCTCAGCTAGAAGTGGGAGGGAGAGGAATGAGCCCATTACTGACTGACATGCAATACAACTCTGTCCACTGGAACCAGGCTGGGTAGGAATTCAGGGGATACAAAAAAAAGGAAAAACAAAAGAGAAACATGGGAGAAAATCTGTACGTTTTAATCAAAGATAATAGAGCAGAGCAAGATAGACCACTCGACCCTAAAAACTGTAGTATGTCATGGCGCCATTTTAGTAGGCAGAATCTTTTTTTAAAGAAAAATAACAAAAAATCTGTGAATTGATAGATGAGATATATTCTGCATTTTAATGGTATCATCACACATACTGTTCCCCCAAAACACTGATTACACTGCGAGAGGCAAAGCGAACGGCGGGTTTCGCCTACTAAAATGGCGGACGCTACGCTCCTTTGCGTACTACACTTCGGTATGGGCGATTTTAACGGAGTGGTTCATCTTGCTCCTCTAGTATCTTTGGTTTTAATCACCCATCCCCGCATAAAAATATTCACCGAAGTATATTCATAAGTTTATAAGATAAGGTAGAAAAATAGATGCCGGAGTAGGCCTTCAAGTCAGCACCGCCATTTAATATGATCATGACTGATCATCTAAAATCAGTACCCCGTTCTGGATTTTTCCCCATATCCCTAGATTCCTTTAGCCCTAAGAGGTAAATCTAACTCTCTCTTGAAAAACATCCAGTGAATTGGCCTCCACTGCCTTCTGTGGCAGAGAATTCCACAGATTCACAACTCTCTGGGTGAAAAAGTTTTTCCTCATCTCAGTCCTAAATGGCCTACCCCTTATTCTTAAATTGTGACCCCTGGTTCTGGACTCCCCCAACATTGGGAACATTTTTCCTGCATCTAGCCTGTCCAATCCTTTAAGAATTTTATATGTTTCTGTAAGATCCCCTCTCATCCTTCTAAATTCCAGTGAATACAAGCCCAGTCGACCCATTCTTTCATCATATGTCAGTCCCGCCATCTCGGGAATTAACCTGGTGAACCTACCTCAATAGCAATAATGTCCTTCCTCAAATTAGGAGACCAAAATTGCACACAATACTCCAGGTGCGGTCTCCCCAGGGCCCTGTACAACTGCTGTAGGACCTCCTTGCTCCTAAACTCAAATCCTCTGGCAATGAAGGCCAACATGCCATTAGTTTTCTTCACAGGTATGTCTTCGCCCCATAATCCTTGACACCAATATTAATCAACAATCTATCAACCTCTGCCTTAAAAATATCCATTGACTTGACCTCCACAGCCTTCTGTGGCAATGAATTCCATACATTCAACACCCTCTGACTAAAGAAATTCCTTCTCATCTCCTCTCTAAAGGTACGTACTTTTATTCTGAGGCTATGGCCTCTAGTCCTAGACACTCCCACTAGTGGAACCATGCTCTCCACATCCACTCTATCCAGGCCTTTCACTATTCGGTAAGTTTCAATGAGGTCCCCCCTCATCCTTCTAAACTCCAGTGAGTACAGGTCCAGTTCCGACATAGGCTCATCATAGGTTAAACCAATAGGTTTACTTGGTTATTCGCTGGAATTTAGAAGACTGAGGGGGGATCTTATTGAAACATATAAAATTCTTAAGAGGTTGGAGAGGCTAGATGCAGGAAGATTGTTCCCGATGTTGGGGAAGTCCAGAACCAGGGGTCACAGCTTAAGAATAAGGGGGAAGTCTTTTAGGACCGAGATGAGAAAACATTTCTTCACACAGAGAGTGGTGAGTCTGTGGAATTCTCTGCCACAGAAGATAGTTGAGGCCAGTTCATTGGCTATATGTAAGAGGGAGTTAGATGTGGCCCTTGTGGCTAAAGGGATCAGGGGGTATGGAGAGAAGGCAGGTACAGGTTACTGAGCTGGATGATCAGCCATGATCATATTGAATGGCGGTGCAGGCTCGAAGGGCCGAATGGCCTACTCCTGCACCTATTTTCTATGTTTCTATGTTTCTATGTTAGAAAAGGTTTAGAGGGGTATGGGCTAAATGCAGCGAAATAAGACTAGTTTAGGCAGTAGGAACCTTATGGGGTTTGGCAAGTTGGGATCAAGGACCTTTTTCTATGACTCTATAACTCAATAAGCTGACGCAACAGCTGATCCTTGGGCCACAAGCATTGTCTGATCTGTTGGGAGTTTCTTCATTTCAGGTTTCCTACATCTGCAGGTTTTAGTTTTCCCTTAAATAGATGACAGTTGTTCCCATCATTTGCCAAGGTCCCACACGTCCTGTTGCCCTGGCCACAGCATTACCAACTCAACAATATCAACAACTGCAGGGCAAAACACTACTGATCTGTGAAAGGAGATAAAGCTCTACCTGATATCTCTTCCAATAAATCCTGGGCCATGAAGGAATAAGAATGGAAAGCTGCCATTTCCTGTTCAACCTGATTACAATGCAATAAAGTGAACGTTGGAAAGTGCACTTAGAATGAGTGAATGTGGCTGGATAGTTCGTGGCTTTACAAGTATGCAGTTAATCTTACAGCTCTGAAGGAGGCTATTGGGTCCATTGTGCTTCTTTCCATCCCTTGTAGGAGATGACCAATTGACCCCACATTACCCTCCCAACCCACCCCAATATTTTTACTTTTGCATCCTTTTTTAAAAATTCAATGAGAAGAAATGGAACTAAATAAATCACGGGCTCTGAAGGAAAATTATTTTGAAGACTTTGTATTCTTGTCTGTAAAACGAATAAGCTGAAAAATATTCCGCTCACTCTCTAGAAAGGATAGTGCAGTAAAGAGGCGTTTAAGCACATTGCCGAACGATCATTTATTTTAGATTTGTGAGGAAGGAGATTTTAAGGTTGATCCAAACAAAATGCAAAGTTCCTGCTGTTACTATATCTTTCAGCCAATTTGTCATCCCTTGTTTGTGCATTGCCTTCACATTGTGCAAGCCACAGCCAAACAATATCCTTCCATCTGTGCCTGACTGATGGTCTCCAAAAGCATGAGGGGAGGGGGGGGGTAAACTTGATCTGTAATGGCGGGACTGTCGTATGTTGAAAGGCTGGAGCAATTGGGCTTGTATACACTGGAATTTAGAAGGATGAGGGGGGATCTTATTGAAACATATAAGATAATTAGGGGATTGGACACATTAGAGGCAGGAAACATGTTCCCAATTTTGGGGAGTCCAGAACAAGGGGCCACAGTTTAAGAATAAGGGGTAGGCCATTTAGAACGGAGATGAGGAAGAACTTTTTCAGTCAGAGAGTGGTGAAGGTGTGGAATTCTCTGCCTCAGAAGGCAGTGGAGGCCAATTCGTTGGATGCTTTCAAGAGAGAGCTGGATACTCTTAAGGATAGCGGAGTGAGGGGGTATGGGGAGAAGGCAGAAACGGGGTACTGATTGAGAGTGATCAGCCATGATCGTATTGAATGGCGGTGCTGGCTCGAAGGGCTGAATGGCCTACTCCTGCACCTATTGTCTATTGTCTATTGTAATAGTAGCACCAAAGGGCAGAAAAAAACTTGCAGTCAGGTCGATTCCCCATTTAATTTTCATTTCTATTGATGTCAGAACAGGAATGGCCTACTACCTGCGTGACCACTAAGATTCTGCTATGGGGCCTGTGCATACTTGACAATAAAAAAACCATTGAACCATTTTGCCAGATATTGGAACATCACCGATCTTTATTTCTATTTGAATTATCCACTAATTTTTCTTCTTCCTCTTGATTCAGTGGCATACATCACTCAAATCAAGCTTCTCCAGACATTGATACGTGCATTTCAGATGGAATCAGAAGTCTTTCCTAAAATCTAAGATTCAACATGATACCATCTGTCGGGGAATTTGAGTAGATGATGATGCAAATTGATCCTTGAACGAGCATTTCTAAAATATTCTGCATTGATGAAACTGGAACATCGTTAATCGGATGTACAGACAAGTCAATGATCCCAATCACTATTTTTTAATCAATAACCTGAAGTACCACTGACACACAGCTGCCCCAGAGGTACATGACACAAAGTGGTTCCTGTCAGCATGTTCCACCACTACCGATTGGACTCACTTTCCACACTCCAAGATACTCTTGGAGCGCTGATACTGTAACGCATGGACAATTATTCCTCAGTCAAGGTGGAGCATTTTGTTGAAACCCCTATCACATATTAATTTCAAATTTATGCAACAGAATATCACCAGAGGTGAATCAAATGGATCAGAAAAGTTGGAACATCAGACGTAAATGGGTCACTTAAGACTGCAGAAGCTGAAATCTTGAGCAAAACGGCTAAATGCCAGAGTAACTCAGCGGGTTGGGCAGCATGATCTCAGAAATGAGTCGGTTAAAATATGAGGGGCGTTTGATGGTACTGGGCCTCCACGCCCTGGAGTTGAGAAAGATGAGGGGGTCCTCGTTGAAACTGACAGAATAGTCAAAGGCCTGGATAGAGTGGATGTTTCCACTAATGGGAGAGTCTAGGACCAGAGGTCATGGCCTCAGAATTAAAGGACATTCCTTTAGGAAGGAGATGAGGAGGAATTTCTTTTGTCAGAAGGTGGTGAATCTGTGGAATTAAGTGCCACAGAAGGCTGTGGAGGCCAAGTCAATGGATATTTTTAAAGCAGAGATAGATAGATTCTTGATAGAAAATAGGTGCAGGAGTAGGCCAATCGGCCCCTCGAGCCAGCACCGCCTGCCATTCAATATGATCATGGCTGATCATCCAAAATCAGTACCCCGTTCCGGATTTTTCCCCATATCCCTTGATTCCCTTAGCGCTAAGAGCTAAATCTAACTCTATCTTGAAAAGTTCTTAGTACAGGTGTCAGGGGTTATGGGGAGAAGGCAGGTGAATGGGGTTAAGAGGGAAAGATAGATCAGCCATGATTGAAAGGTGGAGTAGACTTGTTGGGCCGAATGGCCTAATTTTGCTCCTATCACTTATGAACTTATGAGAGAGAATGGGCAGGTGAGGGTTTGGGTCAAGACCCTTCTTCAGACTGATATAAATTATCTCTGGTGTGAGAGAGGCATCGATAAATGAAGGGTGTTCAAAACACAGTGGCAATGTTGGCCTTTCAGCATCGTAATAATGTGCAAATGTAAGAAATGAACTCGATTGCAAAGGCTTCTAAAATGACTAGCAAAACTATTCAGCCTCTTTTTATTGACAGTAATTTGGAGAGGTGACTCATCTATTCGTGAGGTATTTTAGTTAAATGGTGCATCAATTTAAAGTCTTCACAAAAAAAATGCACTTCTGTCAATTTCCTACAGAGATTTGTTTTTTCATTCTGTTCACACGACGTAGAAAGATAGGATATGCAAAAGGTGGTTGAAAGCAACAGAAATGAACAAAGAATTCTCAAACAGTTTTATCACACTAGGGCGTCAGGGTGGTGCAGCGATAGAGCTACTGCCTTACACCACCAGACACCCGGGTTTAATTCTGACTACGGGTGCTTGTCTGGATGGAGTTTGTACGTTCTCCCTGAACCCTGGCGCCTGGGTTTTCACTGAGATCTTTGTTTTCCCCCCACACTCCAAAGACGTACAGGTTTGTAGGTTAATTGGCTTGATATAAATGTAAAATTGTTCCTAGTGTGCGTAGGGTAGTGTTAATGTGTGGGGATCACTGGTCGGTATGGAACCGATGGGCCGAAGGGCCTGTATCCGTGCTGTATCTCTAAACTAAACTAAACTAAAGACACCAGGGGAGTTTAAAGGAAATAAAATCACAATAAAAGGAGAGTTGGAAACAGAGATGAGCAAAATAAGTAGGGGGGTAGAGCCCTGATGATGTTAAAGGTGCAAAGGGCGGCAGGGTGGCGCAGCGGTAGAGTTGCTGCCTTACAGCGAATACAGCGCCGGAGACTCAGGTTCGATCCTGACTACGGGCGCCGTCTGTACGGAGTTTGTACGTTCTCCCCGTGACCTGCGTGGGTTTTCTCCAAGATCTTTGGTTTCCTCCCACACTCCAAAGACGTACAGGTATGTAGGTTAATTGGCCGGGCAAATGTAAAAATTGTCCCTAGTGTGTGTAGGATAGTGTTAATGTGCGGGGATCGCTGGGCGGCGCGGACTCGGTGGGCCGAAGGGCCTGTTTCCGCGCTGTATCTCTAAATCTAAAAATCTAAATCTAAAAAATCAAAGGAACCTGCTCTAGTGAGTAAAAGGAGCATGTGGGACTGCCTCGTAAGGAAAAGGATTGTGGCAAAAGTTAAATAAACTTCAGTTAAATAAAAGGAGTGTGGAAAACAGGACGTTTGTATTTCAGAGAGAGCAGGGAAGAAAAAAGCTTCAAAAACCTGCATGTACAGGGCACAATATCCAAATTTGCAGATGATGCAAGACTTGGAGACATAGTGAACTGTCAGGAGAATGTTAAATAGACTTCAAGGGTAAAGCGCAGGCTGATAGACGGTGGAAAATAGGTAGAATTTTGAAATGTGGGCACAGTGGTAAAAGGTGTTCAAGATCTGTGCAAACTTTGTTGAAAGTGGCAATGTATTTTGAGAAAGTAATTTAAAAAACATGTGGATCCTGGCCTTTATAAATAGAAGCATAGAGTCATAGTCATGGGGTTATAGAATCATACAACACAGAAACAGCCTCTTCAGCTCAATTCATCCATGCCGACCAAAATGCTTCATTGAAGCAACTCACATTTGCTCATGTTTGATCCATCCCTTTCAACCTTTCCTATCAATGTATCTGTCTGAATGTCTTCTAAATGTCATAATGGCACCTTGCCTCTTCTGGCAGCTCATTTCATAATGGTCAGGAGCTTCAAGTTCCTCAGTGTAAATATCACCAACAATTTGACCTGGACCGCTCACATTGAAGATCAGGCCAAGAGACCACACCAATGGATTTATCTCCTCAGAAGGCTTAGGACATTTGGTATAACCCCAGCACCAATTTCTACAGAAGCACCATAGAAAGATTGCCATCTGGATGCACCACAGCTTGGTATGGCAACTGCTCCAACCAAGACCGCAAGAAACCGCAGAGATTCATTGATGCAGCCATGATGCAAGCCAATCTCCCCATCCATCGATTTAATCTACACACTGCCTCAGGAAAGCAGACATTATCAAGGGCTGCGTACATGCCAATCGTTCCCCCTACAAAAGATACAAAAGTTGAGGGCAGGTACCACCAGATTTATGAACTGTTTCTTTCCCACCGTTATCAGACTCTTGAATGGACCTCCTGTATGCCAAGGATAAATGCCCAATCTTCCAATCTACATAGTTGCATCCCTTGCATTTTATTTTAATCTGCACTTTCTCAGTAGCTGTGTCACTATATTCAGCAGGCAGACACAAAAAGCTGGAGTAACTCGGCGGGTCAGGCAGCTTCTCTATAGAAAAGGAATAGGTGACATTTCGGGCCTCGACCCTTCTTCGCACCCTATATATTTATTTCTTTTTTGCCCGGATAGTGCACAGAGCATTTTTCACTGTACCTTGGTACACGTGACAATACTGAGCCAATACCAATATTAATATCAAAGAATTAAAGCAACGGGCAAAAATAGCTAATGTGACATGAGGAAAATTATTGAACTGCAGTATGTAGAGTCTTGACTACATTACCAGGGGGCGCCCAATCTCTTGGTGAATCCAAGGCCAGAATCTCTTTATTTTACCAAAAATAATTTCAATCAATTATTTACAAAGATTATATGTACAGTACAAAGATACAAACAAAGCCACCACCATAATACAAAGTAATTGTAATGGGGTATGGGGAGAAGGCAGGAACGGGGTACTGATTGAGATTGATCAGCCATGATCACATTGAATGGTGGTGCTGGCTCGGAGGGCAGAATGGCCTACTCCTGCACCTATTGTCTATTGTCTAAACTTTAATTTAGAAGGATGAGAGGAGATCTTATCGAAACGTATAAGATTATTAAGGGGTTGGACACGTTAGAGGCAGGAAACATGTTCCCAATGTTGGGGGAGTCCAGAACAAGGGGCCACAGTTTAAGAATATGGGGTAGGCCATTTAGAACTGAGATGAGGAAAAACTTTTTCAGTCAGAGAGTTGTGAATCTGTGGAATTCTCTGCCTCAGAGGGCAGTGGAGGCCGATTCTCTGAATGCATTCAAGAGAGAGCTAGATAGAGCTGTTAGGATAGTGGAGTCAGGGGGTATGGGGAGAAGGCAGGAACGGGGTACTGATTGAGAATGATCAGCCATGATCACATTGAATGGCGATGCTGGCTCGAAGGGCCGAATGGCCTCCTCCTGCACCTATTGTCTATTGTCTATAAAGCAAATATCCTTAAATACTGAATAATCTACTATCCATCTATATCACCATCCTTATTGAGGATGCATTCCACCCCTGTGGTGCCCTGCGGTCCAGGAAAACTCCCAGGGTGCCCGTGGACAGCGCGGCCAGAATCTCTTTGGCTTGGCCAGAGACTGTGAATGGTGAGCCGTCTCTGGAAATTCCTTCTCTCGTCACCACACAGTTTGCCGGATCTCATGGAGACTAAAGTGAACGAGAAGCCGCTGCTTAATTAGGACACCATCAGTGTAGCTTCAAAGAACATCAGACTGTGCGATTCTTAAATTAAGTGAGCTTACTGGTGCCATGGATAAGATTAGAGTATTAAGCTGCAGGTACTGCGAGCTCATTTAATCAGGGTATGCTTAATGTTATTGAAGC
Source organism: Rhinoraja longicauda (assembly GCF_053455715.1). Lineage (NCBI taxonomy): Eukaryota > Metazoa > Chordata > Chondrichthyes > Rajiformes > Arhynchobatidae > Rhinoraja > Rhinoraja longicauda. The sequence continues at coordinate 14,567,914 of NC_135954.1, forward strand.
GTTGACTCCTGCACTGCATCAAATGAATTGTTAAGTTACAATTTTTACTCCACTGAAGATCTAATCAAAAATATCTTTAGTCATGTCACAACAATCAACTGGGTAAAACTTCATGGCCCTGTACTATTTCTTCTCCTTTTTTTTACAATAACACTGTATTCTTGTTTAGTTTAGTTTAGTTTAGTTTTGTTTAGAGATACAGCGTGGAAACAGGCCCTTCGAACCACCAAATCCGCCCCAATCAGCGATCCCCGCTCCCTTACACTATCCTACACGCACTAGGGACAATTTACATTTATACCAAGCCGATTAACCTACAAACCTATACGTAGATAGAGCTCGTAATGATAGCGGAGTCAAGAGGTATGGGGAGAAGGCAGGAACGGGGTACTGATTGTGCATGATCAGCCATGATCACGGTGAATGGCGGTGCTGGCTCGAGGGGCAGGCTGGCCTACTCCTGCACCTATTGTCTTTGGAGTGTGGGAGGAAACCGGTGACCCTGAAGAAAACCCACACAGGTCACGGGAAGAACGTACAAACTCCACACAGACAAGCACCCGTACTCAGGATCGAACCCGGGTCTTTGGCACTGTAAGGCAGCAACTTTACCGCTGCGCCTCTAGAATGCGGTTCAGCTAAAAGACGATCAACAATTCAATCGCTCTCGGATGATCAATGCAAAGCCTGACTATGATGATCTACTGAGAAGACTGAGTCAGTGGCTATGTTAGAACAGTGGGGTCAAGCTACCATCAATTAATGGGATAAAGCAAACGTTCTTAAAAATACAGCCTCCAAAATTTGATATTCTTAACCAGGACAAATAGATTTTATAATAACTGGGAAATCATGCAGGATAATAAGAGCAATAAGAAAGTTAAATTCTGTCCAGTTTGTTTGATGCATTGGGTCTGTATCATGAACATCAGTTGGGTTTGAATGAATGAATGAATGAATGAATGAATGAATACGTTTATTGGCCAAGTATGTGCATATACAAGGAATGTGCCTTGGTGCTCCACTCACAAATGACAACACAAACATACAGTTAACAATTAAGAATAAAGCATAAACACATCAAAACAATAAGGATACAACATTACGGTCTAAACATGTGGGTGAAAATAAACCAGAGCAAAAAAGAGACTACAGACTATGGTTATTGAGTAGAACTACTACTTGTGGAAAAAAGCTGTTTCTATGTCTGGCTGTGGCTGCTTTGACTGTCCGGAGTCGCCTTCCAGAGGGAAGTTTGATATGGAGATGAAAATCTATCTCTTGTACAAAACAAGGAACTGCAGATGCTGATTTACCAAGGTAAGGCACAAAATGCTGGAGTAACTCAGCTGTCAGGCAGTATCCCTGGAGAACATGAATCGGTGACGTTTCAGATCAGGAATCTTCTTCAGACAGAGATAAATCTATATCTTGCTGACTGACAACAGTTTCTGGTGAATTTGGGTCAAGAGAGATGCTACCTTCTGCTTAAGATGATAATCTAAATTTGTCTGCCCACTGAGGTGGATTTAAAAGATTTTAAGGCATCATTTTGAAGCAGAGAGAGCAGTTTTTACAGGTGTTCTGGGCATTATTTATACCACCATTCCTCACTGAGAAAGTAATAAAGATTGTTTTACTTGGTGTATGGACAAGTACTTACTGCTGGACTGACATCACTTAAAAGGACAGATTATATGGTTGCACACCCTGCGTGATATTGATGCATGCAGTTCGCTGCTGCGTTAACTGGTTCCTGAAGTTCTCTGAGGATCCTTCAGTGCTTCTACTCTGGGGCTGTAAAAAGCATCAAGAATGAGGAGGAGATAAGACTTTTCTTTGCCTTCCATCACAGTGAGGGTGTGCCTGGAGCAATCACTGTGATGGCTGTTTGTGCTAAAAATTGTAATTGTGTGTCTTGTGTTCTTTATTGTCTACTGCCGGACCCTGACGTGAGAGGACGCTGGCGCTGTTTGTTCGCCGCTTCTCCGTCAGGATAGTTTGTCTGTTTGTTTTTATGTCTTGACTGTTTTTGTAAAGCGTCTTTGAGCATTTGGAAAAGCGCTATAAAAAATAAATGTTTATTATATATTATTATTATTATTGTCCGGGAACATTACAATCTGGTTTGGGAACAGCTCTGCCCAGGACAGGAAGGCTCTGCGGAGAGTAGTGCGTTCGGCTGAACGCACTATGGGAACTACACTCGCCCCCCTGCAGGACCTAAACATCAGGAGGTGCAGATCCAGAGCCAGCAACATTATGGGGGACCCCTACCACCCCAGCAACGGACTGTTCCAGCTGCTACGGTCAGGCAAACGCCTCCGCTGTCACGCTGTGAAAACAGAGAGGATGAGACAGAGTTTCTTCCCACAGGCCATCAGGACTGTTAACTCTCATATCACCAGGGACTAATTTAATTTACTGTATTAATTTATTTTTGTGTTAAAAAAAAAATGTTCTATTCTGTTTTGTAGTTTAGCACAATCCGCAGGCGTTGCCACTCTCATTTCACTGCACATCTTGTATATGTATGTGACAAATAAACTTGACTTGACTTGATAACTTGCTTCTTCATCTTGCTGATGTTGAGGGAGAGGTTGTTGTCCTGACACCATTTTACTAGGTTCTCCATCTCCTACCTATGCTCTGTCTTGTCATTGTCCGTGACCCACCCCACCACAGATGTGCCATTTGCATAAGTGTAGTCGGAGTTAAAGCTGAAGTGTTGAGAGAATTATTCTGGAGGAATTGTTGTCACCCATCCTCATTGATTGTGGTTTGTGGGTCAGAAAGTCGAGGATCCAGTGGCTGATTCCTAGGTCCAGGAGTTTGGAGATGAGTTTGGGATTATGGTGTTGAAGCCAGAACTATAGTTGATACACAGCAGCCTAATTTAGGAGTCCTTATTATCTAGGTGTTCCATAGCTGAGCTTCGGGCCAGGGAGATGCCGTTTGCTGTGCACCTGTTTCAACAGTAAGCAAACTACAGGGGTTCAAGGCTGGCTGGAGTTAATGTGCACCATCACCAGTCTCTCGATGCTCTTCGTGATGGTGGATGTCAAAGCCACTGGGTGGTAGTCACTAAGGCAGGATGCCATACTTTTCCTGGTTACCAGGGTGATAGTGGTGTTCATGTGCCTTGATGCTCTGCTCACAAATGACAACACAAACATACAGTTAACAATCAAGAATAAAGCATAGACACATCAAAACAAAACACCACAAGTATGAACCTCAGAACCGAGTAGAGAGAGGTTAATGAGATAGAAACATAGAAACATAGAAAATAGGTGCAGGAGTAGGCCATTCGGCCCTTCGAGCCTGCACCGCCATTCAATATGATCATGGCTGATCATCCAGCTCAGTAGCCTGTACCTGTCTTCTCTCCATACCCCCTGATCCCTTTAGCAAAAAGGGCCACATCTAACTCCCTCTTAAATATAGCCAATGAACTGGCCTCAACTACCTTCTGTGGCAGAGAATTCCACAGACTCACCACTCTCTGTGTGAAGAAATGTTTTCTCATCTCGGTCCTAAAAGACTTCCCCCTTATCCTTAAGCTGTGACCCCTGGTTCTGGACTCCCCCAACATCGGGAACAATCTTCCCGCATCTAGCCTCTCCAACCCCTTAAGAATTTTATATGTTTCTATAAGATCTATGAATACTTCGGCCAACTGATCCACACAGGTCGTGCGTGGCCAGGGACTCCATCCAGGCCAATTGCTTTCCGCAGATTCACTCTCAGGAGGTCCAATCTTACGTCTCCCACAGTAGCTGTTGGTACCCAAGACTGATGGTGAGGGTGAAGCGGGCAAAAAATTAAAATTGAGATTATTGGGGACGGATCTGCTGTTGCCAGCAGAACTGCCCAGCTTCACTTTGTAGCTCTTCAAAGCTTGCCACAATCTCTGGCATTCCCTCAGGACTCCAGCTTGGTCTACAATTCCCCTCTTGGCAGCCTTAATAGCTCTGCCGGGAAGGTCATACATAGATTTCTTGTAGCGCTCAAGATCGTTTGACTTGAATGCTGCAGACGTGAACATCATCTGGGAGTTGACCTCGCGGTTCATTCGTTGTTACCGGTTGGGGAACACAAGTAATGCCACACTGAAGCAGATTATTAAAAAAAATTAGAACAGATAATCAAAGGTTAGGTTTTAAACAACACCTCTGAGGAGAGAATGAATCTCATGGTTTTAAGAAGGGAAAGATAAAACATCATACACATCAACTTTAATTTATAGGGCGCGTTGAACATGGCAAAACAAGAACAAAACAAATAGGTTTTGATTAAGTGTGTTTGCCCTGAAATGTTAGCTCCATTCCTCTTTCCACAGATGGTATCTGACAAATGGGAGCAGGAGCGGACTGCTTGGCCGCTCAGATCAGCTCTGCCATTCAATAAGATCATGGCTGAGCTTATACTTCTCCTCCACTTCCCCGCACTGACTCCTTATTTTAAATCCCCTAAATAATCACAAATCTATTGATCTCTGTCTTGAACATACTCAGCTGCTGAGCTTACACAGCCTTCCTCGGTAGTGATTTACAGAACAAGAATTATCATGCCAATCAATAGACAATAGACAATAGACAATAGGTGCAGGAGTAGGCCATTCAGCCCTTCGAGCCAGCACCGCCATTCAATGCGATCATGGCTGATCACTCTCAATCAGTACCCCGTTCCTGCCTTCTCCCCATACCCCCTCACTCCGCTGTCCTTAAGAGCTCTATCCAGCTCTCTCTTGAAAGCATCCAACGAATTGGCCTCCACTGCCTTCTGAGGCAGAGAATTCCATACCTTCACCACTCTCTGACTGAAAAAGTTCTTCCTCATCTCCGTTCTAAATGGCCTACCCCTTATTCTTAAACTGTGGCCCCTTGTTCTGGACTCCCCCAACATTGGGAACATGTTTCCTGCCTCTAATGTGTCCAATCCCCTAATTATCTTATATGTTTCAATAAGATCCCCCTCATCCTTCTAAATTCCAGTGTATACAAGCCTAATTGCTCCAGCCTTTCAACATACGACAGTCCCGCCATTCCGGGAATTAACCTAGTGAACCTACGCTGCACGCCCTCAATAGCAAGAATATCCTTCCTCAAATTTGGAGACCAAAACTGCACACAGTACTCCAGGTGCGGTCTCACCAGGGCCCGGTACAACTGTAGAAGGACCTCTTTGCTCCTATACTCAATTCCTCTTGTTATGAAGGCCAACATTCCATTGGCTTTCTTCACTGCCTGCTGTACCTGCATGCTTCCTTTCAGTGACTGATGCACTAGGACACCCAGATCTCGTTGAACATCCCCTCTTCCTAACTTGACACCATTCAGATAATAATCTGCCTTTCTATTCTTACTTCCAAAGTGAATAACCTCACACTTATCTACATTAAACTGCATCTGCCATGTATCCGCCCACTCACACAACCTGTCCAAGTCACCCTACAGCCTTATTGCATCTTCCTCACAATTCACACTACCCCCCAGCTTAGTATCATCTGCAAATTTGCTAATGCCAATCAAGAATTTTCCAATCTTATCCCGTGTTTCCAAATGCCCCAGCCCGTGGAAACATCATTCATGCAATCTCCACTGACATTTTATACTTGGTCTCCTCATCCAAATCATTGCTCTTGTTTGAGGCTCATGAGAAAGGAAAAAAGCTGGCTTGTACAATGAAAACAAACAGTCAAACTTGCTATCAATATTAAAAAGTCATAAGGTCATAAGGTCACAAGTGATCGGAGCAGTATTAGGCCATTCAGCCCATCGAGTTCACTCCGTCATTCAATCATGGCTGATCTATCTCTCCCTCCTAACTCCATTTTCCTGCCTCCTCTCCACAACCCTTGACACCCATCAAAAAGAGGGTGGCCATGGTAAGTGTTGGGCCTCGAGAAAATGAAGTGGGGAATTAATATCAGGAAACAAAGAAACGGCAGATATGTTGAATCGACTGATGGCCAGCACCCATGCGTTTTAAAGGAAGTGGCTGTGGGTATAGTGGAAGATTTTCAAAATGCACTAAATTCCAGGAGGGTGCCGGTACATTGGAAAATAGGAAATGTAACGCTTTTGCAGAAGGAGAGAGAGAGAAACAAGGGACAGCAAACTATATGCTAGCTAGTTTAACATCCATTGCTGTGCGTCAATAATAAAATTCAATAATTTAGGAAAGCTAAATCTAATCAAACTACTCAACGTGGTTTCATGAGAGGCAAATCATGTTTGACATATTTGCTTAAGTTCTTTGAAAATGTAGCAAGCAGAATAGAGAGGGGGACACCTGCAAATGTCCTGTATTTAGAATTTTTAAAGGCATTTGACAAGATGCCACCCAAGAGGGTGGTGCATAAATTCAGACCCCAACATATTGGAAGAAGTGTGTTAATTGAAAACTAATTATTGCATTGAAGACTAAGGAAAGTCAGCATGCCCCCAAGAACCCTTACCAATTTCTACAGATACACTAGAGCAAGCAAACTGTTAGGAGGCATCACAACTTGGTTTAGCAACTGTTCTGCCCAAGGCCCCAAGAAATTGTAGAGCATTGTGGACACAGCACAATCCACCACACAAACTGACATCTCCCCTCCCCAACCCCCATCGACTCCACCACCACTTCAGGAAAGGAGCAAACATAATCAAGGAACATTGACACTCCAGTCATTCCCACTTCTCTCCTCTCTCATGGGGTAGAACATACAAAACCCGAAAGGAAGTACCACCAGACTCGGGATGTTTAGCTTCTTTGCTAAACGTAAAATGCTGGGGTTCAGGCAGCATCTTTGGAGAAACGTATTAGATTATTAAGGGGTTGGACACGTTAGAGGCAGGAAACATGTCCCAATGTTGGGGGAGTCCAGAACAAGGGGCCACAGTTTAAGAATAAGGGGTAGGCCATTTAGAACTGAGATGAGGAAAACCTTTTTCAGTCAGAGAGTTGTAAATCTGTGGAATTCTCTGCCTCAGAAGACAGTAGAGGCCAATTCACTGAATGCATTCAAGAGAGAGCTAGTTAGAGCTCTTAAGGATAGCGGGGTCAGGGGGTATGGGGAGAAGGCAGGGACGGGGTACTGATTGAGAATGATCAGCCATGATCACATTGAATGGCGATGCTGGCTCGAAGGGCCGAATGGCCTCCTCCTGCACCTATTGTCTATTGTCTATAAAATGGATAGGTGATGTTTCAGATCAAAGATTAAAGTTTGAAATGCCTACATCAGTCTGAAGAAGGATCCCAACCCAATAAGTCAGCTGTGTAGGAAAGAACTGCAGATGCTGGTTTAAATCGAAGGTAGACACAAAACGCTGGAGTAACTCAGCGGGACAGGCAGCGTCTCTGGATTCCTTCTCTCCAGAGATGCTGCTGAATTACTCCAGCATTTTGTGTCTACCTCCAATAAGTCAGCTGTCCATTTTTCCCAGAGATGCTGCCTGACCCACTGTGTTACTCCAGCATTTTTGTAATTGATTTTATTAGTCAAGTATGAAAACAGAACAAGTATGTAAATCATACGAGGAATTTAATTGGCCATGCAGTCGTACCAAAAGAGCAACAAAACACGCAACCACATAAAAATTTAGCATAAACATCCATCACATCGGCTCCTCCACATTCCTCACTGTCATGGGCGGCAATAAAGTATTTTCTTATTTCCTCCTTTTTCTCCCACGGTCGTGGGAGTCAAACCATCCGCAGTCTGAAGAAGGGTCCTGAACCAAAACATCGCCTGTACATTTTCTCCAGAGATGCTGTCTGACCTGTTGAGTTACTCCAACATTTTGTGTCTATCTTTGGTATAAAGCAGCATCTGCAGTTCCTTTTTTATTACAGCTTACATAGAAGATAAGTCAAGTCAAGTCAAGTCAAGTCAAATTTATTTGTCACATACACATACTCGATGTGCAGTGAAATGAAAGTGGCAATGCCTGCGGGTTGTGCACAAAAAGAATTACAGTTACAGCATATAAATAAAGTTAATAAGTTACTAAACATAGCACAAAAAGTGTCGACAAAAATTTAGTCTCTGGGGTTATCAAAGTTGACAGTCCTGATGGCCTGTGGGAAGAAGCTCCATCTCATCCTCTCCGTTTTCACAGCGTGACAGCGGAGGCGTTTGCCTGACCGTAGCATCTGGAACAGTCCGTTACTGGGGTGGCAGGGGTCCCTCATGATCTTGCTTGCTCTGGATCTGCACCTCCTGATGTATAGGTCCTGCAGGGGGACGAGTGTAGTTCCCATGGTGCGTTCTGCCGAACGCACTACTCTCTGCAGGGCCATCCTGTCCTGGGCAGAGCTGTTCCCAAACCAGACTGTAATGTTGCCGGACAGGATGCTCTCTACAGCCCCAGAGTAGAAGCAATGAAGGATCCTCAGCGACACTCTGAATTTCCTCAGTTGTCTAAGGTGGTAAAGGCGCTGCTTAGCCTTACCCACCAGTGCGGCAATGTGCGTTGCCCACGTCAGATCCTCTGCGATGCGGACTCCCAAGTATTTGAAACTGCTCACCCTATCCACAATAGACCCATTTATCTCCAGTGGCGTGTACGTCCTTGGATGTTTAGCCCTTCTGAAGTCCACAATCAGCTCCTTTGTTTTAGTGACATTCAAGAGGAGGCTATTGTCCTGACACCAGAGTGCCAGATCAGCCACCTCCTCCCGGTAGGCCTTCTCATCGTTGTTGGAGATCCGGCCCACCACCACAGTGTCATCAGCATAGGTGCAGGAGTTGACTTTCCTTAGTCTTCTATGCAATAATTAGTTTTCAATTAACACACTTCTTCCAATATTTTGGAAGGCAATTTGGCCCTTCGAGCCAGCTTCTTTGTTGTTGTTCTCGGACTATTGAATGGATTTCTCATAAGGTTCCGATCTCTCAACCTACCTCATTGCGACCGACCCCTGCACTTTTTTAACCTGCACTTTCTCTGTCGATGTCAAACTGTAACGATGTTATACTATATTATGCAAGCCAGTTATTTTTTTCTTTCCACTTCATGGCTTGATTGCACTGATGTAGAGTATGACTTGACTGGATAGCATGTAAACAAATGTTTCACCTGCACTTTCTCTGTCGATGTCAAACTGTAACGATGTTATACTATATAATGCAACCCAGTTATTTTTCTCTTTCCACTTCATGGCTTGATTGCACTGATGTAGAGTATGACTTGACTGGATAGCATGTAAACAAATTTTTCACTCTATCTCAGTACAAGTGACAATAATAAATCAATACCAATACCAAAGATTGGGAATAAATAGATCTTCTTCAGGTTGGAAAGATATAGCTCGTGGAGTGTCCCAGCGATCAGTTCTTGGCCCTCAGTTATTTATTATTTATGTTAATGACCCGGAGGAGGAGCCAGAATGTAAGGTATCCAGGTTTAGGAATGATATTATATGGGTGAGAGGGCATATTGCAATGAGAATATCGCGATGCTGCATCAAGATATGAATAGATTTAGTGCAAGTAATTAAAGTAGCTAATGGGCGACACGGTGGCGCAGCAGTAGAGTTGCTGCCTTAAAGTGCCAGAGACCTGGGTTCGATCCTGACTACAGGAGCTGTCTGTACAGAGCTTGCACATTCTCCCTGTGACCTGTGTGAGTTTTCTCCGGGATCTCCAGTTTCCTCCCACACTCCAAAGACATACATGTTTGTAGGTTAATTGGCTTGGTGTAAATGTAAATTGCCCCTAGTGTGTGTGGGATGTTGTTAATGTGCGGGGATCGCTGGTCGGTGCAGACTCGATGGGCCAAAGGGCCTATTTTCGTGCTGTATCTCTAACTCTAAACTAAAAATTACAAATCAAATATTGACTTTTATTGCAAAGGGATTGGAGGTCAGATATAAGGCATATTTGTTGCAGTTGCACAGACTATTGGTGAGAACACACCTGGAATATTGCGCACAGTTCTGATTCCTCTACCTAATAAAAAACATACCTGAGGTAGTCATAGCATGGAAACAGGCTTTTCAGTCCGACTTGCCCATACTGATCAAGATGCCCCAACTACACTAGTCCACCCCTCCTGTGTTTGGCCCACATCCCTCTAAAACCTTTCCTTTCCATTTTATTTTGGGCCCTTTGAACTTTGGTTAGTTTCTTTTTAATAGACAATAGACAATAGACAATAAACAATAGACAATAGACAATAGACAATAGGTGCAGGTGTAAGCCATTCGGCCCTTCGAGCCAGCACCACCATTCAATGTGATCATGGCTGATCATTCTCAATCAGTACCCTGTTCCTGCCTTCTCCCCATACCCCCTGACACCGCTATCGTTAAGAACTCTAGTTCTAGTTCTCTTTTGAATTCATTCAGAGACTTGGCCTCCACTGCCTTCTGAGGCAGTGAATTCCACAGATTTACAACTCTCTGACTGAAAAAGTTTTTCCTCATCTCCGTTCTACCCCTTAATCTTAAACTGTGGCCACTGGTTCTGGACTCCCCCAACATTGGGAACATGTTTCCTGCCTCTAACGTGTCCAACCCCTTAATAATCTTACATGTTTCGATAATATCCCCTCTCATCCTTCTAGATTCCAGTGTATCATCCTTCTAAATTCCAGTGTATTCTTGTTTGGTTTGGTTTAGTTTAGTTTAGTTTAGAGATTAAATTGTTATCAGAAAAATTTCCAAATGAATAATTAATGGAAGAACCGAACGTGGTCCTAGAATGGAGCCCAGAAACAGATTGTGGCCAACTCCACCCCCAGGACAGGTGAGGCAGCAGGATCTCCCGTTCAATCAGTCCCGCAAGACTGACTCTACCAGCAGCAAAACTGCCAAACCTACCTCTGCCTTTCCAATGATCTCTCCAGCCCTGAGGAGACTTCAATAACAATAATATATTCCTTTATTTGTCCCCCGCCGGGGAAATTTCTTAATCCTTTGGTAGATACATGATAAGGGAAAGCATTTGCCATTCAAAAATTGATGCCACCCACATATGAAGATGTCAGGACAGATGACCAAATGTTTAGCCCAAAGAGAAACTTTTATGAAGGGGTCGAGAAAAGTGTGGGGGGGGGTGAGTTTAGTTCGGATAAATTCCAGGCATCAACAGTCTGACATAAAAGGTTAAGGATGCACAAATGGCCACAATTAAAGGAATACTGATTTCAGACGTTAGTGGGGTTACAAAGGTAGAAGGCCATGGAGGGTTTACAAACAAATATGTAAATTTAAAAATTCAAGCTCTGTTGCACAGGAGATTACATGCTTCACCGAGCAAAAGAATAAAATTGGATTTTGCAAAGCAAAATTGCTTAGTGGTATTAGAATAGCGGTTACTGACACAGGAAAATGGTGTTTTTTAATTTCCCCAGTGCCAAAAGTTATTGCAGGTTTCATCTGTAGCAGAAATTGTACCGACCTTAAAATTCAATCTGCTAGAATGTGAAATTGTGGAAATTACATGGAGAAGATGTCAAACATATAAGCATTGTTATGCCATCAGGATGATCAGGTATTTGAATATGGAGCACATTTGCAATGTTACAGATGCAAGATAGTTGCATTGGCCTCCATTGCCTTCTGTGGCAGAGAATTCCCCAGATTCACAACTCTGGGTGGAAAAGGAGTAGGCCATTTAGGACTGAGATGAGGAAAAGCATTTCCATCCAGAGAGTTGTGAATCTGTGGAATTCTCTACCACAGGAATTCCACAAAATGTGGAATTCTCTACCCCATCCAGGATGGGGAGGAATCTGCCTACGGACAGGAAGTGACACAGCTGGCATCCTTCGTAACAACCTGGAGCTCAATGATCTTAAGACAGTGGAACTGATTGTTGACTTTAGGAGAGCTCCCCCTCCCCTCCCCACCCCCCCCCCCTCCCCCCGCTCGCCATCAACAGTCACATCTGTGGAGTCATTTAAGTTCCTTGGAACCATCATCTCCAAGGACCTTAAATGGGGGGGCCACCATCAACTCCACAGTCAAAAAGGCCCAGCAGAGGATGTACCTCCTGCAGCAGCTGAGGAAACACAATCTGCCACAGGCAATGATGGTCCAATTCTATACTGCCATCGTTGAGTCCATCCTCACCTTCTCCATCATGGTCTGGTTTGGCTCAGCCACCAAGCACGACATCTGGAGGCTGCAACGAATCGTTCGATCAGCTGAGAGGGTTGTTGGCCGCAACCTTCCCCCCATTGACAAAGTCTACACTGCAAGGGCCAGGAAGCGAGCGGGCAAGATCATCTCTGACCCCTCTCACCCTGGCCACAAACTCTTTGAAGCACTTCCCTCTGGAAGGCGACTCCGGACTGTCAAAGCAGCCACAGCCAGACATAAAAACAACTTTTATCCGCGAGTAGTAGCTCTACTCAACAACCAAAGTCTTTAGTCTTTTTTTGTTCTGATTTATTTCACTCACATGTTTAAACTGTAATGTTATATTCTTAATGGTTTAATGTTTTATGCTTTATTCTTAATAGCCTACTGTATGTTTGTGTTGTTACTTGCGTTACTCCGAGAGAGAGTTAGATTTAGCCCTTAGGGCTAAGGGAATCAAGGGATATGGGGAAAAAGCCAGAACGATGATCAGCCATAAGCATATATTGAATGGCGGTGCTGGCTCGAAGGGCCAAACGGCCTACTCCTGCACCTATTTTCTATGTTTCTATGTTTCTATGTTTCTATGCTTCCTCTGTCTTTCATTTTTATCAGGTTTCAATTTTTGTTCTGTGTAATATTCGGCTGTGAAGCTCTGGGGCCAGGAATAAAATGTCAAAGATTCTCAGAACATTGTTGTTATTGGTGTGAGATGATGAGAACTCCTTGTTTTTTTCTTTTGTGTCCCACTTGAGCTCTTATGTTGTTAAGGGCCACACGCAAAGCTGCCGGGCCATTGTGTCTCCTCTGAGATCTCCTTTTATTTCTGCTGATAATAGTGGTAAACAAACATCAGCAAGTAACAAAAAACCAACAAAAATATATATTAATATCCTAGTATTGAAGGAACTGTTAAAACATAGAACAGTACAACACAAGAACAGGCCCTTCGGCCCATAATGTCTGTGCCGAACATGATGTCAAGACCATCTCTTACCTACATGCACATAATCCATGTCCCTCCATTCCCGGCATATCCATTTGCCAATCCAAAATACTCCAAAGTGTACTTCCACTGTTATGCAAGGTGATTATTAGGCCCAATAAGATTATTAAGGGATTGGACACATTTGAGGCAGGAAACATGTTCCCAATGTTGGGGGAGTCCAGAACCAGGGGCCACCATTTAAGAAAAGGAGTAGGCCATTTTGAACAGAGATGAGGAAAAACTTTTTCAGTCGGAGAGTTGTAAATCTGTGGAATTCTCTGCCTCAGAAGGCAGTGGAGGCCAATTCTCTGAATGTTTTCAAGAGAGAGCTAGATAGAGCTCTTAAAGATAGCAGTGTCAGGGGGTATGGGGAGAAGGCAGGAACGGGGTACTGATTGTGAATGATCAGCCATGATCACATTGAATGGTGCTGCTGGCTCGAAGGGCCAAATGGCCTACTCCTGCACCTATTGTGTATTGTATATTGTCTATTGTCTATTGATCTGAAAATATAAATGCCTTAAAATCTAATGAAACTGTATTTGGTTTACAAGATGCAAAGTGTACAATCTGACCAACATTGTGGACTGTGAGCCAGATGTGTGCTGATTTTGATGTGCATTAGTATGCACATAAAAATATTCATCTCATGTCCTCCTTGGATTGTGCTATTGGCTCTTTGCACATGCGAACAAGGTGCCTCCTGATCTAATCAGGGTCCCACTTTGTGACTGTGGCTTCTCCTGAATTGTCTAACAAGTGGTCGAACAAGTGGAGGTCAGAAGCAAAAGATGCTTATTCAGTAATAGATCCAACCCCTTATCGTGTCATGGCGTTATAGAGTCTTACAGCGAGGAAACAGCCCTTCGGCCCAACTTGCCCCAACCGACAACATATTCCACCTACACTTGTCCCATCTGCCTGCGTTTGGCCCGTATCTCTCCAATCCTGTCTTATCCATATCTAATTGATTCTTAAATGCTGAAATACTCCCTGCCTGAACTGCCTCCTCTGGCAACTCCTTCCATACACCCAACACCTTTTGTGGGCAAAAGTTACCCCTCAGATTCCTATTAAATCTTTCCCCCGTCACCTTAAATCTATGTCCTCTGGTTCTCGACTCCCCTACTCTGGGCAAGAGACTCTAAGCGTCCACCCAATCAATTCCTTTCATGATTTTTTGTACCTCTATAGGATCACCCCTCTATAAGATCACTATCAGATCACCCACCATTAATCCTTATTAATTATCCACTCCTTCAAACCAATCAACAATATTGACATTTTTGTCCAAAACTAAAGAAGTTCAGGTGTTGGAAATCTGAAACAAAACAGAGATTTCATCAAATCTGTGAAAAGTTAGAGACGGAGAGAAAGCTAAAAAAAATAGTCAGCAGGTCAGGGAGCACCTGTGGAGAGTAAGATTTTAAGGATTCAGGTCAGCGACCTTTCATTGAATCTGTGAAAAGTTCAAGATAAAGCATGTCTTAACATGCACAGAAAGTGAGAGGAAGAAAGGGAATTGAAGGGAGATCTGTGAGGAAGCATTGGGCAGGAGTAATTAAGAGACAAAATTGATTTTTTAGATTTAGATTTAGAGATACAGCGCGGAAACAGGCCCTTCGGCCCACCGAGTCCGCGCCGCCCAGCGATCCCCGCACATTAACACTATCCTACACACACTAGGGACAATTTTTAAAAAACATTTTACCCAGTCAATTAACCTACATACCTGTACGTCTTTAGAATGTGGGAGGAAACCAAAGATCTCGGAGAAAACCCACGCAGGTCACGGGGAGAACGTACAAACTCCGTACAGACAGCGCCCGTAGTCAGGATCGAACCTGAGTCTCAGGCACTGCATTCGCTGTAAGGCAGCAACTCTACCGCTGCGCCACCGTGCCGCCGGGTTGGAGCCGGGTTGAAAGGAAGTATTATTTTAATAAATGGGATTCGACAGGTCGGAAGCTGTAAAGAGAAGATGGATGAGGATCATATCATATCATATCATATCATATATATACAGCCGGAAACAGGCCTTTTCGGCCCACCAAGTCCGTGCCGCCCAGCGATCCCCATACATTAACACTATCCTACACCCACTAGGGACAATTTTTACATTTACCCAGCCAATTAACCTACATACCTGGGTGTGAAATTACCAGCTGAAACGAAAATATCATAAAACTTTAAATGTTGGAAGGGTAAGATTGAAATGTGTTTATCAGGAAAGATCACAGAAAGCAACCAGCAAATGTCTGAAGAAGGGTCTCGACCCGAAACGTCACCCATTCCTTCTCTCCTGAGATGCTGCCTGACCTGCTGAGTTACTCCAGCATTTTGTGAATAAATACCTTCGATTTGTACCAGCATCTGCAGTTATTTTCTTACAGCTCAGATGTTCGATACCCATACTGTGCAGATATTTTTAAATGAAAACTATTTATTATTCTGACAGTTTATATTCCTGCAGCCTGCATTTGTAACAAAGTATTATGCAATCAAAGTTAGCAATACTTTTGCACTAAACTGGAGGATGAGGCAGACATTCAGCAGTTGTGCATCACGGCATCATTCCCAGATGGGCTCAATGCGTTTCAGACACACACCGATAGGGAGAACACTGATAAGCCTTCTCAGGCCCCCATAGATCATGATGATATTGCAATCTCAGTCTCCTAGGCCGATGTCAGATGATACTTGAGGAGTAGGAACCCTTGGTAAGCTTCTGGATCTGAAGGTGTACCTGGTCATGTTCTCAAAACCTGCCCGGATCAATTAGCTGGAGTTTTTTGCGGACATCTTCGACCTCTCATTACTGAGATCAGAGGATCCCACCTGCTTTAAAAGGGCATCAATAATACCAGTGCCCAGGAAGAAGGGTAAGGTGACGAGCCTCAATGACTACCGACCGGTGGCACTAATGTCCGTAGTGATGAAGTGCTTTGAAAGATTTGTCATGGCGCGTATCAACTCCGACCTCAGCACGAATCTACGACAATTTGCTTATCATCATAATGGATCAATGGGGTATGCGATCTCGCTGGCTCTCTGCACTGAACCACTTAGACAATAACATTACATATGTCAATAGTCAATAGTCAATAGTCATTTATTTGTCACATACACATAAATGTGCAGTGAAATGAAAAATTATCCGCAGTTCAACAATAAGACCAATAAGAATAATCAATAAAAATGCAATAACACATACAATCATAAACTAACACCAAACAAAAGAAACATCCATCACAGTGAGTCTCCTCCAGTCCCTCCTCACTGTGATGGAAGGCCAGAATGTCTTTTCTCTTCCCCTGCCGTCTTCTCCCGTGGTCAGGCTTGTTGGAGTTGCCACGTCTGGGCGGTCGAGGCTCCCGACATTGAAGCCCCCGCCGGGCGGAGAAAATCCCGCGGCCTATTCCAGGCCGCGCCGGATGGTGAAAGGTCCGCGGCGAGCCGACCCAAGCCCCGCGATTCGGGGCGGGCGAAGACGCTGCTGCTGCCGGAGCTCCCGATGTTGACCCCCACCCAGGGGCCTGCGGGCTTCCGACGTCCAGGCGGCCTGCGCCAAAGCCTCCAGAGACGAGTCGCAGCCGCTCCTGCAGCATCCGAAGGCAGCCAGCGCCGCAGGTGGTGAGTCCAGGCCGCGGGCTCTGCGAACCAGAGCCCAGGTGGCCCCAGCCGGAGGCCGCCAGCTCCAGGTGCATGGCCGATGGAAGGCTGTTCATAGACGACAGCTCAGCATTCAATACCATCATCTTCCATATCGTACCATACCATCAAACCATCAACGCCAAACCATCAATGCCTCTACTTGAGTAGAGGATTGAGGAGATTCGGATTGTCCATGAATACTCTCAAGAACATCCACAGGTGCACGGTGGAGAGCATCTTGACTGCTTGCATCACAGCCAGGTTCGGCAACTCGAGTGACCAGGATGAAAGGGGATTAAAAAAAGTGGTAAACCCTGCCTGGCCCATCATGGGTACCAGAGATAATAGAGCAGAGCAAGTGAGGCCAATCACTCTAAAAACCTTAGTACTTCATGGTGCCATTTTAGTAGGCAGAAACTTGCAGAAACATTTAAAAAGAAAAATAACAAAAATCTGTGAATTGATAGATGAGATATATTCTGCGTTTTTATGGTATCATCACACATACTTTTCCCCCAAAACACTGATTACACTGCGAGAGGCATAGCGAATGGCGAGCTTTGCTTACTAAAATGGCGGACGTTACGCTCCTTTGCGTACTACACTTCAGTATACGCCATTTCGACGTAGTGGTTCATCTTGCTCCTCTAGAATCTTTGATGGATACTGACCTCCCCACCATCAAAGGGATTTATAGCAGGTGCAGTTTCAAATTATTGAGTCAATTATTAAAGAAGTAATAACGGCGGATTTGGATAGCAGTAAAAGGATTGGTCTAAGAAATTTGCATTAGGCGAGAAATAATATTGAGTAGACTGATGGGACTGAAGGCTAATAAATCCCCATGGCCTGATGGTCTGCATCCCAGGGTACTCAATGAGGTGGTTCTAGAAATCATAGACGCATTGGTGATAATTTTCCAATGTTCAATAGATTCCGGATCAGTTCCTGTGGATTGGAGGGTAGCTAATGTTATCCCACTTTTCAAGAAGGGAGCGAGAGAGAAAACGGGGAATTATAGACCAGTTAGCATGACATCGGTGGTGGGGAAGATGCTGGAGTCAATTATCAAAGAGTATGTAGGTTAATTGGCTGGGTAAATGTAAAAATTGTCCCTAGTGGGTGTAGGATAGTGTTAATGTGCGGGGATCGCTGGGCGGCACGGACTTGGAGGGCCGAAAAGGCCTGTTTCCGGCTGTATATATATGATATGATATGATAAGAGGTAATAACGATGCATTTGGAGAGCGGTAAAAGGATTGGTCCAAGTCAGCATGGATTTATGAAGGGGAAATCCTGCTTGACTAATCTTCTGGGGGTTTTTGAGGATGTGACAAGAAAAATGGATGAAGGAGAGCCAGTGGATGTAGTGTACCCAGACTTTCAGAAAGCCTTTGATACGGTACCACACGTGAGGTTGGTGAGCAAAATTAGAGCACATGGTATTAGGGGTAGGGTATTGACATGGATAGAGAATTGATTGGAAGACAGGAAACAAAGAGTAGGAATAAACGGGTCCCTGTCAGAATGGCAGGCAGTGGCGAGTGGAGTGCTGCAAGGCTTGGTGCTCAGGCCGCAACTATTTGCAATATATATTAATGATTTAGATGATGGAATTAATTTGCAGATGACTCAAAGCTGGGTGGCAGTGTGAACTATGAAGAGGATGCTAGGAGGTTGCAGGTTGACTTGGACAGGTTGAGTGCAGATGCATGACAGATGCAGTATAATGTAGATAAATGTGAGGTTATCCACTTTGGCGGCAAAAGTAAGGAGGCAGATTATTTTCTCAATGGTGTCAGATTAGGAAAAAGGGAAGTGCAATGAGACCTGGGTGTCCTTGTACACCAGTCACTGAATGTAAACATGCAGGTATGGCAGGCAGTGAAGAAAGCTAATGGCATGTTGGCCTTCACAACGAGAGGATTTGAGTAAAAAGGAGTAAAGAGGTCCTTCTGCAGTTGTATAGGGCCCTGGTGAGACCACATCTGGAGTATTGTGTGCTGTTTTGGTCTCCTAATTTGAGGAAGGATGTCCTTGCTATTGAGGCAGTGCAGTGTAGGTTCACAAGGTTAATCCCCGGGATGGCGGGACTGTCATATGAGGAAAGATTGGAAAGACTGGGCTTGTATTCACTGGAGTTTAGAAGGATGAGATGGGATCTTATAGAGACGTATAAAATTATGAAAGGACTGGACAAGCTAGATGCAGGAAAAATGTTCCCAATTTTGGGGGAGCCCAGAACCAGGGGCCACAGTCTCAGAACAAAGGGGAGGCCATTTAAAACTGAGGTGAGAAGGAACTTTTTCACCCAGAGAATTGTGAATTTGTGTAATTCTCTGCCACAGAGGGCAGTGGGGACCAATTCACTGGATGAATTTAAAATTGAGTTGGATAGAGCTCTAGGGACAAGCGGAATCAAGGGATATGGGGAGCAGGCAGGCATAGGTTACTGATTGTGGATGATCAGCCATGATCACAATGAATGGCGGTGCTGGCTCGAAGGGGCAAATGATCTCCTCCTGCACCTATTTTCTATGTTTCTATGTTTCCACGTCTCTGGTAAGAAGAGGCCGACTCGGGAGCTCCGGAGAGAGTTTCAACCGCCCCGACGCGGGAGTTTCGATCACCCCGACGGGGGCTTTGATCGTCGGGTGCGGGGGCTTTGATCACCCCGACTGCAGGTGGTTTTACTGCCCCGACGGCGGGAGAACAAAGAGGAAATAGATTGAACTTTATTGTCTTCCATCACAGTGAGGAATTTGGAATCCATTGTGATGGATGTTTATGTTAACTTTTATGTGGCTGTCAGTCTTGTTGCTTTTAGTATGGCTGTATGGTAGCTCAAATTTCACTGTACCTTAACTGGTGCATGTGACAATAAACTGACCTTGAAACCTTGAAACCTTGACAATAAACCTTCACTCGGGACTTCGGACTCTGTTTTGCTTTGATGTTTTCAAGAGAGAGTTAGATATAGCTCTTTGGGCTAACGGAATCAAGAGATATGGAGAGAAAGCAGGAACGGAGTACTGATTTTAGATGATCAGCCATGATCATAGTGAATGGCGGTGCTGGTTTGAAGGGCCGAATGGCCTACTCCTGCACCTATTTTCTTTGTCTCTATGTTTCCATGTTTCTTTCACTATATTTCAATTTATTGAACTTATTTTTTTATGTTTGTTTATGATATTATCCATTAACCTGTAGTGCTGCTGCAAGTAAGAATTTCATTATTCAGTTTTGTTATAGATGACAATGAAACGCTCGTGACCCTTGGCTCTCAGCTCTCTGAGAGAGCAAAACGAGGTATTGAGATATTCATACAGAACATAAATTGCTCACTAACAATTCTGTGATCTCATTGCTCAGCTTGAACCATTGCAGTGCTCTTTCAGGAGATTTTCTCTTCATGGTGTGTTCGGAACAGTGGATGGGAAGTGTTCAGTTTTAGCTGAGCCCTATTGTAGAATAGCATCTTGCTTGTATCTTTTTGGGGAATATTTTACTCAGTTTGCGTTCCAAGCAAATAACGTCGCTGCAGTGTAAATGGCATCATTGCAGTCGTGTATATCGAAAGATTTGCCTTTCCTCACCTCCCTTTGCACAGTTTCTTTGGTCAGAGGGTGGTGAATCTGTGGAATTCTTTTCCACAGACGGCTGTTGAGGCCAACTCAATGAATATTTTTAAGGCATAGATTGACAGATTCGTGATTAGCAAGGGTGCCAGGGGCCATGGGGAGAAGGCAGGAGAATGGGGTTGAGAGGGGAACGTAGATCAACCATGATAAAATAGCAGAGTAGACTTGATGAGCTGAATGACCTAGCTCCTAGAACTTATGAACTTATGATTACCAATGATTTTATAGAATAATGGAAGTGTACAATTATTTCAGGAAAAAAATTAGGCTTTTTGGCCCACTAAGGGTTTGCCAGCTTTGTAAAGCAATGTTGTTACAGACAATAGACAATAGGCAATAGACAATGGGTGCAGGAGGAGGCTATTCAGCCCTTTGAGCCAGCACTGCCATTCAATGTGATCATGGCTGATCATTCACAATCAGTACCCCGTTCCTGCCTTCTCCCAAGTTAGCTCCACTGCCTGCCTCTTCCTCTGTGCCTTACATGTTCACCTCCTTCGTGCACTTATCCAGTTTACCAGTTCGGATCACCATTAGAACCCATCACCCTTTCACACAGTGAATTCCAGATCCAAACCACTTTCTGCATGAACACGTGTTTTCCTTGTATCAGCTTCGGTACCTTTTGCAAACAGGTTAAATCTGTGTTCTGTGGTTCCCAGGTCTTAGAGGTATAGAGTGATACAGCGTGGAAACAGGCCCTTCAGCCTAACATGCCCTCACCGGCCAACATGTCCCAGCTACACTAGTCACACCTGCCCGCGTTTGGCCCATATCCCTCCAGTCTTCTTTCCAATCTTGCCTAAATCACCATCCAATGACCTCTCCCTGTTGTAGCAAGACCAACACCAACTTTCCTGGTCTGTTCACACATCTGAAGTTGCTCATCCCTAAAATCATCATAGTAAGTCATCAGTAGTTCACATCCTTCCGAAAGCGCATTGTCTAATGTACTTGATTTTGAACTGATTGTTCAGTCTGAAGAAGGGTCTCGACCCGAAACGTCACCCATTCCTTCTCTCCTGAGATGCTGCCTGACCTGCTGAGTTACTCCGGCATTTTGTGAATAAGTACCTATGTATGCTATATCTGACCTGTTTGGATAGACAATAGACTACAGACAATGGACAAGCATGAGAAACAAAGCTTTTCACTGAGCCTCAGTACATGTGACACTGATAAATCTAAACCAGTACCCAGAATTATGCGGTTGTAGCCAATTCGGTGTTTTATGGAGATCAAACATAATTCCATGCATTTGTTTCTATGTTTTTATCTGCAAAGGTCATAATCATTTTCCCCCTTTAGCTCTTTCATGTCTTTCTTCTTTTTTTTGTTTTGCTTAACTTTCTCCAGTGAGGGCAAAGCTCATTTAAGATTACACACAAATAACAGGTGTTTACGTAGGTGAGATTAGAGTATTGAATTTAATTGACACTCACTTCCAATCATTATATCATGGTATTGCGCAGCTCAAAAAGAGGTCATTTAGTTTGTTGCACCGGCTTGTTGATGGAGCCTTCCAATTAGTCACGCTTCCTTGCTCTCTCCCCAAAGCCGTATAAATATTCCCTGACTGAGTATCGAGCCAATTCCTATCTGAGAGGCGCAACTGTCTTTGCTTCCACCATCTTCCCTCATTTAAAACAATTTGCTGCCTTCAAGGGATTCTCTCTTGGTTTTCTTGCTAATTATCCTAAATCTGTGCTCCCGGGTTTACAATCCTCCTGGCAGGATTTTCATATCCAAACCCTTCATAATTTGAGCATTTTGTTTTAACCTTCCCCATGCTAAGAAGAGCAAAGCAAAGTGGAGTCTGAAACCAGCAGGGAGAATTTCAGCATTTGATAAACAGCCTTCGAAGAATATGGCTCCTGTGTGGTGAGTTCTTCCCTCTCACACCAAAATGTCTGTGTAGGAAAGAACTGCAGATGCTGGGTTTAAACCGAAGACAGACACAAATTGCTGGAGTAACATAGCAGCCTCTCTGAAGAGAAGGAATGGGTGATGTTTCACGTCGACACCCTTCTTCAGTCTGAAGATGGGTCTCGACCTGAAACGTTACACATTCCTTCTCTCCAGAGATGCTGCCTGTCCCGCTGGGTTACTCCAGCATTTTGTGTCTGCTAGCAAAGCGTTGTTTTATGCTGCTTTGCACAAAAGACAAAAGGACCGGGCTCTAGATGACCAGGTGGACTGGACTTTAAAAATAGTGCCAAAACCTGGTCGACTCTTGCGTGCCATCTCAGTCGGCTATTTCTCAATTTTGCAGTAATCTTTGTACTTTGTATTGGATTGTGCTTAGATACGGCATACTGAACAGTATGACAATATAGAACCCTTGACCATTGAAAATACATTGTAATTATGCTGTAAGATATATCATTTGGAGTAGTGTGTTCAGTTTTGGACACCCAATTATGGGAAAGATGTTGTTAAGCTGGAAAAGGGACAGTGAATTTTAAAGCTCGTCCGCGCTCTGAAATATCAAAGACCGTCAGACGCTGATAGTAAAGACACAACTTTATTACGGGAGCGGGAGTGGGAGAGACACTGCGAGTATGGTCACATACTTGCCAGCTCCTCGTGGTCCCACTCAAATATTTTGTGTACCGGTAGTATATTTACACATGAGTAGTCACGGGTCCAGCTAATCACACAATCAGCACATTTCTGCACCGGTTCTACATTGTCTAGAACAGACTTCTTGTTCTCTGCTACTTGGTATCGGGCCTTTCTCCTTTAGTCACAACACCCTCTGCAGTTATGCAAAACAACCTGTTATACTTTAGCTAGCAATTCTAAGTAAGTAAAGCAGGCTCACCACGCGCAGCATGCAATCTGTACACTAACTCTTAAACCCCCATCCTCCTCCACATGACGATTTACGAGGAGGTAGCCAGGGCTCAAGGACCTGAGCTCTAGGGAGAGGTTGAGCAGGCTAGGACTTTATACCTTGGAGCGCAGGAGGATGAGAGGTGATCTTATAAAGGTGTATAAGATCATGAGGAGATTAGATTGGGGTAAATGCAGGTAGGTCCTTTACCCTGAGTAGTGGAATCGTGAACCACAGTTTTGAGGTGAGGCGGGAAAGATTTAATAGGAACCTGAGGAGCACTATATTTACATAAAGGATAGTGGGTATATGGAACAAGCTGCCAGAGGAGGTAGTTGAGGCAGGTCACAACGTTTAGAAGACATTTGGGTACGTACTTGGATAGGATAGGCTTAGAGGGATATGGGGCAAAATACGTGCAGGTGGAACCAGTGTAGATGGGGCATGTCTGTCAGCATGGGCAAGTTAGGCTGAAGGGCCTGTTCCTTGCTCTGATTCTATGGCTCTGGTTTGTGCAAAAATTTAATGAACATGTTGCATATGAACCCTTTGGAGGAACAAAATGCCTCAGGGTTTTAAACTACAATCATGTTGATAGCAAGCCCTCAGGGTTTAAATTGGCAGTTGGAGTCCACACAGTAAATAGTACAAGGGCCTTCTCAGTGAAAGCGTCAAGCAGCCACATTTATTAATGGGTATCCGATATCCAAGTAACTGATTACAACATACAAATAACAGAACCAAATTTAAAAAAGATGCAGTAACAACCAGGGAAGCCAACGGTTGTTAATATTCCAGCAGACAAGCAAGATGTCATGTTACCACGCTCGATTTATCCCCTGCCAGCCCAGCTAGCAAGCAATTGCAAAACAAATACCATAGCCAAGTGCTCCTGGCTTGATGCAAACTGGTATCCAATAACTCTCTATGTCTGGTGTAGGAAGGACACAAGCTGAGCTGAAACGAAGAAATCGACTTTATTCACGATGCTAGTTCTGATCCCATTGTACAACTTCTCGGAGAGCCCTGGAGTCACACAGCGCAGAAAGAGGACCTGCGGCCCAACTCATCCATACCGACCTCTGTAAGCCGGTCCCATTTGCCCGTGTTTGGCCTATATCCCTCTGATCACATGGGATCCAAAGAGAGATAGCTGAATGGATAGCACATTAGCTCCATGGAAGGAAGCAGAGGGTGATGGTGGAAGGTTGCTTCTCAGACTGGATGCCTGTGACTAGTGGTGTGCCTCAGGGTTCGGTGCTGTGTCCGTCACTGTTTGTCATCCACATCAATGATTTGGATGAGAACGTACAGGGCAAGATTAGCAAGTTTGGTGATGAAACATAAGTTAGTGGTTTTACAGATAGTGAAGATGGTTGTGAACGATTGCAGCAGGATCTGGATCGATTGGCCAGGTGGGCGGAGGAATGGTTGATGGAATTTAATACGGAGAAGTGTGAGGTGTTGCATTTTGGGACATCGAACAATGGCAGGACCTACACAGTAAATGGTAGGCCGCTGGGTAGTGTTGTAGAACAGAAGGATCTAGGAATGCAGGTGCATGCTTTCTTGAAGGTCGAGTCGCAGGTAGATAAGGTGGTCAAAAAGTCCACCTTTTGGCACTTTGGCTTTCATCAGTCAGAGTATTGAGTATAGAAGTTGGGAGGTCATGTTGCACTTGTATAAGACGTTGGTGAGACCGCATTTAGAATATTGTGTTCAGTTCTGGGCACCATGTTATAGGAAAGATATTGTCAAGCTTGAAAGGGTTCAGAAAAGATTTACGAGGATGTTGCCAGGACTTGAGGGTGTGAGCTATAGGGGGAGGTTGAGTAGCCTGGTCTCTATTCCATGGAGTGCATGAGGATGAGGGGAGATCTTATAGAGGTATACAAAATCATGAGAGGAATAGATCGGGTAGATGCACAGTCTTTTGCCCAGAGAGAGGAATTGAGGACCAGAGGACATAGGTTCAAGGTGAAGGGGAAAAGATTTAATAGGAATCTGAGGGGTGACTTTTTCACACAAAGGGTGGTGGGTGTATGGAACAAGCTGCCAGAGAAGGTAGTTGAGGCTGGGACTATCCCATCATTTAAGAAACAATTAGACAGGTACATGGATAGGACAGGTTTGAGGGATATGGACCAAGCGCAGGCAAGTGGGACTAGTGTAGCTGGGACATTGTTGGCCGGTGTGGGCGAGTTGGCCCGAAGGGCCTGTTTCCACACTGTATCACTCTATGACAGGGCGGCACGGTAGCGCAGCGGTAGAGTTGCTGCTTTACAGCGAATGCAGCGCCGGAGACTCAGGTTCGATCCTGACTACGGGTGCTGCACTGTAAGGAGTTTGTACGTTCTCCCCGTGACCTGCGTGGGTTTTCTCCGAGATCTTCGGTTTCCTCCCACAGGTATGTAGGTTAATTGGCTGGGTTAATGTAAAAATTGTCCCTAGTGGGTGTAGGATAGTGTTAATGTGCGGGGATCGCTGGACGGCACGGACTTGGAGGGCCGAAAAGGCCTGTTTCCGGCTGTATATATATGATATGATATGATATGATATATGACTCTATGACTATATGAACCAATTTTTTTGGTCCATGTTTAATTTAGTTTAGTTCAGAAATACAGCGTGGAAGCAGGCCCTTCGGCCCACCGAGTCGACACTGACCAGCGATCCCTGCACATCAACACGATCCTACATACACTAAGGACAATTTTACATTTATACCCAGCCAATTAACCTACAAACCTGTTCGTCTTTGGAGTGTGGGAGGAAACCAAAGATCTCGGAGAAAACCCATGCAGGTCACGGGGAGAACGTGCAGACACCATACAGAACAAGCATTCGTAGTCAGGATCGCACCCGAGTCTCGGGCAGTGTAAGGCAGTAGCTCGACCGCTGTGTCATCGTGCCGCCCAAACCATCAATGGTTTAATTCACAAAATGCTGGAGTAACTCAACAGGTCAGGCAGCATCTCAGGGGAGAAGGAAGAGGTGACGTTTCAGGTCGAGACCCAATGGTTTAAGATGATTATTTCTCCTCAAATCAATTTACATGTAGAGAGCTAAAATATCTTTGATAACTAATTGTGAACTTTGAACAGAAGCACAGGCAGAATACATGGACAAATGTAAGGGGACTAGCTTTGCATCTATCAAAGAAAGTAGAGTGTCTGCAGAAAGTAACACCATTTGATAGAGTGCAATGAGAAATGTGATAAATGCTAAATGCTGCATGCTTCGGAGGAAAATGTGACTTTCGATTGGTGATTCGCAAAGCTTTCCATTACCAAGGACTTTTCTGTGCTGTGTATCTGCTATTGTGGGTGGCTGATTGATACTGATTGATGGTCATTAATCAAGAATGCTATTATGGTTGTATTAGATGACTGAGGGTGGTAAATGATAAAATGAAATTGTGCATTTTCCCCATTAAGCAATGTCTATTGTGCTTGGGTCTATCTTGTGGGATTTGAGGAGAAGGAAATCCTTTAGATAATTCCTAAGGAGGTCAGACAATTTTTTTTTCTCTCTGCTGGCTGTGCTTATGTTACCAGAGAGTTTTTTAAAAAAAACGTCACCATTGTAAATCTTCCAATCTCCTGGAGCTAGGCTCTGCGATGGGCTCTCTTCATCTCATTACTGCACAGAGCAAAGCTCCAGAATATCTATTTAACACCCTGTATTATTCAGACTCAGTTGTTTGCATTAATTAGGATGACATTTGCAGGGAACCGGCAGTAATTCTGACAGCGTTGGGTCATCTTTATCAGTGCTCAGTCTAGAGCCATCAATCTGGTTTCCAAAACAGAAATTCATCCAGCAATTTGCTTTGTGAAAAGTGTTAATCAACATATCATTAATTCCTTCGACTGCAAGTGCAGGCCACACATCTATCGCAACGCTGTGAAAGGAATTTTTATCATCACACTTCTTCCTTGGGACTGAGTTTTTTTTAATTTTCATAGCCTTTTGTACCACATTCAGTCCAAGTTAAATATCCTGTCTCCTTCCAAGATAGCGCCACGTTCAAATTATGTAACGCTTTTCGCTGAACGAAAGCACCCAAGGCACTTCACAGAAGTATTGTCAAAGAAAAGTGATGTTAAACCACCTTCTGTTGTGATATCGCAGGGACTACTTTGTTGTATCACAGGGACTACTTTGTTTACAAGTGACTACAAGTGACCACCCGGACGGAGATGAGTGACCACCCGGACGGAGATGAGTGACCACCATGAAGGCGCAAAAAGCAATTGTGTTTTTGGTTTTGTTTGTTAAATATATTTTAGCCCCAGAATGGTAAAGAAAACAAAACAAACAAAAAAAGTAGACAAAACAAAGATTTTATATAAGACAAGGGGGATGTTGTGATATTGCAGGGACTACTTTGTTGTATCACAAGGACTACTTTGTTTGCCTGTGTAGTAATGTCTATATAAGAGAATGAGGTGATTAGGTGGCCACTCTGGTTCCAGGTGGCCACTCTGGTTCCAGGTGGCCACTCTGGTTCCAGGTGGCCACTCTGGTTCCAGGTGGCCACTCTGGTTCCAGGTGGCCACTCTGGTTCCAGGTGGCCGTGGAATAAACAGCCTGGATTTAAGCTACAGCATAATAACCTTTAAAACACGTGTACTTGTGGTCCGTCCAGAGTCTCAACAAAGGTACAACAGATACCACGAAGTATGACACCTTCCTCCCACCTTCTGTTAGTGGTTGTTTCACTGGGAAGGCTATTATTTATTGCAGATCTCACACTGCATGGAATGTCTTACCCAGCCATTTCAGCCAGAAATAAAGCAATGCAGGTAAGATTATTGGATTTCCTTGCCTAAAGGTCCTTACTGAACCAGTTCATTTTTTACAGCAACACAGTAGATTTACTTGCTAGCATTATGATTCCCAGCCTTTGAGTCCATATCATTAATTTGCTGTGTTTAGTTTAGCTTAGTTTATAGACAATAGACAATAGGTGCAGGAGGAGGCCATTCGGCCTTTCGAGCCAGCACCGCCATTCAATGTGATCATGGCTGATCATTCTCAATCAGTACCCCGTTCCTGCCTTCTCCCCATACCCCCTGACTCCGCTATCCTTAAGAGCTCTATCTAGCTCTCTCTTGAATACATTCAGAGAATTGGCCTCCACTGCATTCTGAGGCAGAGAATTCCACAGATTCACAACTCTCTGACTGAAAAAGCTTTTCATCATCTCAGTTCTAAATGGCCTACCCCTTATTCTTAAACTGTGGCCCCTTGTTCTGGACTCCCCCAACTGCGGTGTCACTAGGGCCCTGTACAACTGCAGAAGGACCTCTTTGCTCCTATACTCAACTCCTCTTGTTATGAAGGCCAACATTCCATTTAATTTAGAGATACAGGGTGGAAACAGGCCCTTCGTGCCGACCAGTAATCCTTGCACACTAACATATCCTACACACACTAGGGACAATTAAAAACGTTACCAAGCCAGTGAGCCTACAAACCTGTACGATTTTGGACTGTGGGAGGAAACCGGAGTTGCCGGAGAAAACCAATGGGGAGAACTTACAAGCTCCGTACTGACAGCACCGGTTGTCAGGGTCAAAGCCGGGTCTCTGGCGCTGTAAGGCGGCAACTCTACCGCTGCGCCACCGTGCCGCCCTTTATATGGAGTATTTAAACTCCTTAGCTTCTCTTGTGGGAATTTTAATACAGTATATTAATAATTTGCTTCTTTTATTAGCAAATAAATACATTTGCTAAAAAATCGTAATTTTAGTTGTGGATTGTTAGCTCCATCCAGTACCTGACCGTAATACCTCCACATCCCCAAAATGTGCCAAAGATAAGGAAATGGCAGAAATCTGATCAAAGGGCATTTTATAGACAATAGACAATAGGTGCAGGAGGAGGCCATTCGGCCCTTCAGGCCAACACCGCCATTCAATGTGATCATGGCTGATCATTCTCAATCAGTACCCCGTTCCTGCCTTCTCCCCATACCCCTGACTCCACTATCCTTAAGAGCTCTATCTAGCGCTATCCTTAAGAGCTCTATCTAGTCCTTAAGAGCTCTATCTAGCTTTATGGAACTAATGTGCTACAATGCACTGCAATGCTATGGACTATATTCTGCACAGTGTGTCCTCCCCTTTGCATTTGAGTTTGACTTGATTGTATTTATGTCTGGTATATCTGATCTGTTTGGATAGCATGTCAAACAAAGTTTTTCACTTTATCTCGGTGCACGTGACAATAATAAACCCAAACCTTTGAAGGAGAATGGAGAAATCAAACTTTTTTTTAAACTGAAGGCATGGGCCAGAGTGAGTGAATCTGGAGATGTTAGAGAGGCAGAATCAAAAGAATACAAATAGCTCAGAGGCTGCAGAAGATTACAGAGATAGGAATGAATGAGACCAGGGAGCAAAGATGGGAATTTTAAAACTCAGGCATTGCTTGCCTGGAGCCGGCAAGCACAGGAGTGATTGCTGATTGTGATCTGAATTAGGTTAGGACTTCAGTAGCAGAAGTTTTGATAATTTCCTCTTTATTAAGAGTGGGGCATGGGTGGATGGACAGGCGTGAGTTTAGTCGAGTTTTTAGTTTAGAAATACACTGCGGAAACAGGACCTTTGGCCCACCGAGCCCGCACCGACCAGCGATCCCCACATCCTAACACTATCCTACACGCACTAGCAATAATTTACACATACGCCAAGCCAATTAACCTACAAACCTGTACACCGTTGGAGTGTGAGAGGAAGCCGGAGATTGGTGAAACCAGAGATTACCCCCAGAGAAAACCGTCGCAGATCATGGGGAGAACATACAAACTCCGTACAGACAAGCATCAGTATTCAGGATTGAACCCGGGTCTCTGGAGCTGTAAGGCAGCACCTCTACTGCTGTGCCACCGTGCTGCCCGTTTGAACAGTCAAGTCAGGGGGTAAGGGGAGAAGGCAGGAACGGGGTACTGATTGAGAATGATCAGCCATGATAACATTGAATGGCGGTGCTGGCTCGAAGGGCCGAATGGCCTCCTCCTGCACCTATTGTCTATTGTCTATTGTCTATTGTCTAGATATGAAGAAGGCATGGTTATGGTGGGGGGGTGGTGGAGATAGGCAGATGGGAGCAGGCAGTTATTTTGAGGGCAAAAATATGTGACATAAAACCCAATTTGAAGCCAATAACAAGTGTTACAAACAGTCTGGACTCAGTATTGATTCAGATTGTGAATAGGGTACAGATCTTCTGAGCATTGTGTGTTCGGATGAATATTGCTACTTATTTTGTATGGAATGCTGAGAATCATCAGCTCAGTAACCCAGTGTTATCAACCCAAAATTCGCATTGTTACTGTCTTTCGGCAATACACCAACATCGCACATGGCTCAAAACATAATGAAATCCCATTCAGCCAAACACATTAGCCAAAGGGCTTCAAGATGTAACTTTGCCTTGAATTGATCCATTTTTACATAAAAGTTTAGACGTTTGCCCATAAAGGTTTTCTGTAAATTTGAGCATGCATTATGATAGGGTTACAAAGGTCAATTTAAATGTAACAATTTCAGTGCAAACTTGATTTAGTTTACTCTGTTATTGTTACATGCACTGAGATATAGTGAAAAGCTTGTTCTGCATGCTATCCAGTCAAAGTACATTATACATGGCACCATCGAGCAACTTCCAAGTCTCGGAAAAATCTGTTCTTGGCTAAGGAGATATCCAATTACGATACGATACAATACGATGCGATATAACTTTATTCATCCCTGGAGGGTAATTGGTCTGCCAACAGTCATAACACGATAGACAATAGACAATAGGTGCAGGAGTAGGCCATTCGGCCCTTCGAGCCAGCACCACCATTCAATGTGATCATGGCTGGTCATTCTCAATCAGTACCCCGTTCCTGCCTTCTCCCCATACCCCCTGACTCCGCTATCCTTAAGAGCTCTATTTAGCTCTCTCTTGAATGTATTCACAGAATTGGCCTCCACTGCCTTCTGAGGCAGTGAATTCCACAGATTTACAACTCTCTGACTGAAAAGGTTTTTCCTCATCTCTGTTCTAAATGGCCTACCCCTTATTCTTAAACTGTGGCCCCTGGTTCTGGACTCCCCCAACATTGGGAACATGTTTCCTGCCTCTAATGTGTCCAACCCCTTAATAATCTTATATGTTTCGATAAGATCCCCTCTCATCCTTCTAAATTCCAGTGTATACAAGCCTAGTCGCTCCAGTCTTTCAACATATGACAGTCCTGCCATTCCTGGAATTAACCTAGTAAACCTACGCTGCACGCCCTCAATAGCAAGAATATCCTTCCTCAAATTTGGAGACCAAAACTGCACACAGTACTCCAGGTGCGGTCTCACTAGGGCCCTGTACAACTGCAGAAGGAGCTCTTTGCTCCTATACTCAACTCCTCTTGTTATGAAGGCCAACATTCCATTGGCTTTCTTCACTGCCTGCTGTACCTGCACGCTTCCTTTCAGTGACTGAAAAACACACAGCAAGGTGCACAAAAACTTGAAATTAAAATTAAATTCAAAGTGAAAAAAAAAGAAAAAGACAAGCGACTGATGGCTGGCTGCCGTGTGCACAGCGCCTGAACCGGAATGAACGTACATTCTCACTTTATGGCCCAATGTCCTGGTGGCACTGGAGGGGCGGGGCCTGACCCAGATCAATGCTGCCTGTATCTTTCACTGCTGCTCTGTGCAGGCTGGGCTCGACACAGTCACTTACCCAGCTACGAGACGGCCTCCCGAGGTTGCCTCTGCAAGCACCACAGTCTGTGAACATCACAATAGTGCCGTCCAGTAGCCGGCACCCCAGCTACCATTCACCAAGCCCACCATGTCCCGCCTCCCGAGCCAATGTTTTCGTTTCAATAGACAATAGACAATAGACAATAGGTGCAGGAGGAGGCCATTCGGCCCTTCGAGCCAGCACCGCCATTCAATGTGATCATGGCTGATCATTCTCAATCAGTACCCCGTTCCTGCCTTCTCCCCATACCCCCTGACTCCGCTGTCCTTAAGAGCTCTATCTAGCTCTCTCTTGAATGCAAGAATGCAATGTTTCGAGATTTAGCGTAGAAACAGACCCTTCAGCTCATCGAGTCCACGACGACCAGCCATCACCTCATACAACAGCACTATTCTGCACACTAGGGCCAATTTACAATTTAACCTACAAACCCCTACATCTTCGGAAACCTCTACGTCTTTCCAAGCTCCGCACGGTCACGGGGAGAACATACAAACTCCGTACAGACAGCACCCGTAGTCAGGATCAAACTTGGGTCTCTGGTGCTGCAAGGCAGCAACTCCACCACTGCGCCACCATGCCGCCCACAATCGCAGAACGTTGAGGTGCACTCTAGGCTGCTGAGTGTATTGAGTGAGGCAGTGTGAACTTGTTCCAATATGTTCAAGATGGAACTGGATAGATTCATGGCAAAAAGAAAATCAAGCATTTGATGAATGTTATTAGATAAATTTCTTAACGTAGCAATTACTGAGATGGTCTTTTCCAGAAGCAGTTCTATTATTTACTTTTAATTCCATGCTGAGTATTTCTGCCAGTCTCCAGACTCATTTTATGAATTTATGAATATAATTTCATGAACGTCGCATTTTAAATTCTGGTGACCAATTTTGAACAAATTTATTCTACAGTTGTCCCTGCTCCATTTAAAATGTCAGAGGTACATTGACCAGCTTTCCAAAATCACGGGCAACTCCTGTTCTTGGATCTCTCCTGCTAATTTTTACTTGAGTCCAATAGTTTATCTCATGTTGGCCGGTGTGGGCGAGTTGGGGCAAAGGGCCAGTAATACTCTTAAAGTGTGGAATTAATCCAGTAAAATTACACTAAGCAATCGACGACGTTCAATAGTTTAACGGGACACAGACTCAAAATGCTGGAGTAACTCAGCAACAGGCAGCATCTCTGGAGATGCTTCAGTTTCAAAGGTTTCAAAGGTTTCAAAAATCTTTTATTGTCACGTGTACCAATTAAAGTACAGTGATATGTGTAGGGAAAAAAACTGCAGAAGTTGGTTTAAATCGAAGGTAGACACAAAATGCAGGAGTAACTCAACGGGTCAGGCAGCATCTCTGGAGAGAAGGAATGGGTAACTCTTCGGGTCGAGACCCTTTTTCAGTCTGAAGAAGGGCCTCGACCCGAAGCGTCACCCATTCCTTCTCTCCAGAGATGCTGCCTGACCCGTTGAGTTACTCCAGCATTTTGTGGCTACCCAAGGTACAGTGATATACATATTACCACACAGGTATACTGAAAAAAGCAACAAGACACACAACTACATAAAGGTTAACAAAAACATCCACCACAGCAGATTCCCCACATTCCTCACTGTGATGGGAGGCAATAAAGTCTAATTTCTTCTCATCTCCTTCCTAAAAGAACATCCTTTAAATCTGAGGCTGTGGTCTCTAGTCCTAGAGCAGGGGTGTCAAACTCATTTTCACCCCGGGCCACATCAGCATTATGGTTGCCCTCAAAGGGCCGGTTGTAACTGGAAAACGGTATAAATGTAACTAATCCTTAACATATTGTTAAATAACTGTCTGCATTTGATTATTATTTATTGAAATGAACAAATATTGTACATGCATTAACATAAATGTAAAAATATATGTAAGCACATTGACAAATTGGGCCCGTTCCTCGTAGGGTTTCCATTGCGACCTGGGGAAATCGCGTTTTTTCTTTAAAATAAATTGTCTCTTAAAAAATAAAAATAAAGAATCTCAATGGGGGGGGGGGGGGGGGGGGAGAGGAGGGGTGGGTGAGGAGGGGAAAGGGGAGAGGGAGCCTCTGACACCGTCCTGCCAGTGGCCATCTTCTTTCTCCTTCACTGTGGTGCCGTGCTCCTCCAGGGGGGGAGCGCAATTAAAGGCGGTACAGGGAAGGGGAGAGGGTGTGACCGAGGAGCCCTGGACCCAAAGGCTCTCCTGTATTGGTGTAGCATCCTCAACTCCCCACTCAATCCTCCTTATCCCTCCTCTCCCTACCCCCACTCTCCCATCTTCCCTGACCCCCACTGTCCCCCTTCTCCCCCACCCCCACTCTCTCATCCCCCCACCAACACCCCCTCCTCCCCCACCCCTGCTGCCCCTGCCCCTACCCCTCCTCCCCACCCCCACTCTCTCCTCCCCCCACCCCGTTTCCCCCACTCTCTCCTCCCCCCACCCCCCATTTCACCACTCTCTCCTCCCCCCCACCCCCCACATTCTCTCCTCCCCCAGCCCCACTCTCCCCCAGCCCCACTCTCTCCTCCACCCCTCCTCATCCACCCCCCGCCTCCCCCACTCTCTCCTCACCCCCTCCCACCCCTACCCTCCCCTCCACCCACTCGCCCCACCTGCATTCTCACCATCCCCCTCCCCCCCACCCCCCACTGTCCCCCTTCCCCCCTACCCCCCACTCTCTTCCCCCCACCACCACCCCCCTTCCCCCACTCTCTTCCCTCCAACACCACCCTCCTTCCCCCCACACTCCCTCTCTCCTCCCCCCACCCTCCCCCCCCTTTCACTCCTCACTGTCCCCTTCCCCATCACCCACCTTTCCCCCTCCCCTCCCCCACTCCTCCCCCCACTCTCCCCTCTTCCCTGACCTCAGTCCCCCTTCCCTCCCACCCCCACTCTCTCTTCCCCCACCACCCACCCCCCCCCTCTCTCCCCCACACTCCCTCTCCTCCCCTTCCTCCTCACCCCCTCCCCTCCTCCACCCCACCCCCTCCTCCCCCTCCCTCTTTCACTCTCTCTGTCCCCTTCCCCCACCCACCTTCTCCCCCTTTGCTCCCCCCCACTCTTCCCTGACACCCACTGCCCCCCTTCCCCCACCCCCACTCTCTCTCCACCATCCCCGTCCCCAGTCCCCACTCTCCCTCCCACCCCCACTCTCCCTCCCACCCCCCACTCTGCTCCTCCCACCCCCCTCCCCCCCACTCTCCCATCTTCCCCCACCCCCACTCTCTCTTCCCCCAACCACCCCTTCCGTCCCCCTCCCCCAGTCCCACTCTCCCCCTACTTTCTCCTCACCCACTCTCACTTTCCCCACCACCCCCTTTCCCCCACTCTCTCCTCTCCCCACCCCCCCATTCTCTCCCCCACCCACCCTCCCCCCCGCCCCTCCTACCCACACCCTTCCCTCCTACCCCCACCCTTCCCTCAGCCCCCACGTCCACTCCCCTCCTCTCCGTGGAGCCGTTGGCGGCAAAAGGCACTTACCGAGCGTGCAGGGAGGAGGAGCGCCGGACTACTCGAGTCGGGCGGCGGAGGTGGGACTACTCGAGTCGGGCGGGGCCGGTCTGGGAGTGTGGGGAGGGGAGGGGGGAGAAGCGAGAGGAGAGAGGCGTGGCGGGAGCTTCTCCTCCTCCTTCAGCGGCCGCTTCCACCGATAGCGGCGTCGAGGAGGGCCGCTGCCACCGACGGCCCCGTCGCGACTTCAGAAAGATGGCAGAGCGTGAGGAGGCCGCCATCTTTCTGAAGTCGCGACGGGGCCGTCGGTGGCAGCGACCGCTGAGGGAGGAGGAGAAGAAGCTGCCCGTTGTGCTGCGGCTTGGTGCAGTAACGGTTCGGGGGTGCTGGGCCCGGGCGGGAGGGGGGACTCGAGGACGTCGGTGGCGTGGGTTGAAGGGAAGGATGAGGACCATCAGTCCTACCATCTCCTCCTGCTCGGGAGTGTCCCCCGGGTGTGGGAGAGTGAGGGGAGGGGAGGCGGTGATTGCGGGCGGGCGGCTCCGCTAACGGCGTCCATCTTGTGTGTGCGAGTAAGGAGAGGCCGTGTTGTCAGACGCACAGCACTTTGAAAAAATGTGTTTAGCAATGAGAGTTTGAAAGTTAAAAATGTCTGTAACTTAAAAGATATTCGACCAATGACAATTAAGCTCGCGCGGGCCACATAAAATGACGTGGCGGGCCGGATTCGGCCCGCGGGCCTTGTGTTTGACACATGTGTCCTAGACTCTCCCACTAGTGGATACATGCTCTCCACATCCACTCTATCCAAGCCTTTCACTATTCTGTACGTTTCAATGAGGTCCCCCCTCATTCTTCTAAACTCCAGCGAGTACAGGCCCAGTGCCGACAAATGCTCATCATAGGTTAACCTACTCAATTTGGGTTCATTCTTGTAAACCTCCACTGGGCCCTCTCCATAGCCAACACATCCTTCCTCAGATATGGTGCCAAATTGTGTCTTACCGGTTTTTGACAGTCCCAGTGGCTGCTTAACATGTGAATGGAACTCACTCCAGCAGTCGGACAAGTCTCCTGCACTTGGCTCAGCTGATGCAGAAGCTCTGGCCTCCATTTCCAGTGCCGGGTGAAGGCCACTTCATGAAAGGTTTCAAGAAACTGGCATAATTTTGCCAGTAGAATGAGTGCAAAAAAAAACCCCAACACTTTTCAGTCCAGCGTCCAATTTCACAGATGGAAAAAATTAGCGCAGACTTCATTTGCACATGGAAGACTTCCTCCTCTGGCTGTATATATCACAAGATAATCACTCATTTATTTATTTTACGCACTGCAGCTGAAAATTAATGAGAGACCTTAATATATCTAGCTTGGGAGCACATTATCACAGAAGCTCTGTTCTATTCTATTTCATTTTGGCAAAGCAATCTATTTCACAGAG
Source organism: Rhinoraja longicauda (assembly GCF_053455715.1). NCBI lineage: Eukaryota > Metazoa > Chordata > Chondrichthyes > Rajiformes > Arhynchobatidae > Rhinoraja > Rhinoraja longicauda. The sequence goes on from NC_135954.1 coordinate 14,604,776, forward strand.
CACAGAAACACTCTGTCTGGTCCACCATATCAAAGGCAACCTTTTTGCTCATCTATACTGAATCTTTTTGCCCAGAATAGATCCATATACTTCTATGCCTTGCCTATGTAAGTGCCTTAAAGATCACTTAAACAGTGATTGAATCTGGCTCCATCATCTCCACGGGCTGCAAATTGCAGACGTGTTAAAAAACTTACCCCTCAAGTCCCCTTTAAAATTCCTTCTTCCTCCATAAAATCAATTCCCTCTTGTTTTTGCATAGACTTACCATGGATAAAAGATTCTGATGTTCCATCCTATCTATGCCAATGCCTATTACGGTTTGATCTATATTGTTTCAATGGATCTGCTCTTAGAGTCATGGAGTCACAGAGCTGTACAGCATGGAAGAAGGCCCATCGGCCCACCTTGTCCATGTTGGCACTCTAGATTAGACCTATTTGCCTGCATTTGTCCCATTGCACTCCAAATCCTTGCTATCCATATATCTGTCCAAATGTATTTTAAAAGTCATAATTGTATCCGCATCTGGCAGCTCATTCCAGATATGAATTATCATCTAAGTGAAAAAGTTGCCCCTGAGATCACCCCTACATCACTCCTCCCTCACTCTAAACCTACCCCCTTGAGTTTTAGAATCACCTACACAGGGGAAAAAAGACTGTGAGTGTTCCTTTTATACAGTACATGCGCTTCATGATTTTTTTATCCACGGCCTCCTACGCACCAAAGTCACGAATCTCAGCCTATCCAACCTCTCCCATAACTCAAGCGCACAAGCCTTGACGATATACTTGTGAATCTCTTCTGCACCCTCTCTAACTTAATGACAACCTTCCAACAGATAGGCAACCAGAACTGCGCACACAGAGCTCCAAGTGTTGTCTCACCGACGACTCGTGCAATTGCATCATGATGTCCCAACTTTTGTACTCAATACCCTTCCCAATGAAAGCAAGCATGCCAAATGCCTTCTGCACCACTCTGCCCATCTGACTTGCCACTTTCGGGGAACCATGCACCTGCACTCTCAGATTTCTCAGTTCTGTTACACCCTCCAGGGGTCTACTATTAACTGTGTAAATCCTGCCCCGGCTTGACATAGCAAAATGCAACACCTCACACTTGTCAGAGTTAAATTCAATCTGCCATTCCTTGGCCCACCTTCCCAATTAATCTAGGTTATATTGTAAAGTTAAATATCCTTCCTCCCTGTCCTCTACGCCATCAATTTTGGTGTCATCTGCAAATTAATCAAGAATGTTGACTACATTGTCATTCAGATTGTTACGGTAGATAACAAACCAACAACTAGAGAATGGTCCTGAGCTACTATCTACCTCATTGGAGACCCTTGGACTACCTTGATCGGACTTTACTGGACTTTATCTTGCACTAAACGTTATTCACGTTATGCCCTTTATCATGTATCTGTTCACTGTGGATGGCTAGATTGTAATCATATATTGTCTTTCCACTGACTGGTTAGCACACGACTAAAGCTTTTCACTGTACCTCGGTACACGTGACAATAAACTAAATTCAAACTCAATAAACTAAACTCAAACTCGAACTATAGTGGGCCCAGCACCAACCCCTTCGACACTCCACTGATCTCATGCCTGCAATCAAAAACCAACCCCTTATTACTACCATTTCACTATCTTCCTCTAAACCAATTTTGAATCCAATTGGCTAGTTCATAGAGTCAAAGCGTGGAAACAAGTCGGTCGGCCCAACTTACGCATCCCGGCACGGTGGCGCAGCGGTAGAGTTGCTGCCTTACAGACTCGGGTTCGATGCTGACTACGGGCGAAGTCTGTACGGAGTTTGTACGTTCTCCCCGTGACCTGCGTGGGTTTTCTCCGAGATCCTCTTCGGTTTCCTCCCACACTCCAAAGACGTACAGGTTTGTAGGTTAATTGGCTGGGCAAATGTAAAAATTGTTCCTAGTGGGTGTAGGATAGTGTTAGTGGGCGGCGCGGACCCGGTGGGCCGAAGGGCCTGTTTCTACGCTGTATCTCTAAAATGACGACCAACATACCCCATCTACACTAGTCCCACCTGCCTGCATTTTGGCCCATATCCTTCTAAAGCTGTCCTATCCATGTACCTGTCCAAATGTCTTTGGATAATAATCTTGGATTATTTCTCTATGAATAACTATATATATGGTGGGAGTTAGGGCAAGCTTATTTCTTTTTGTGCTCCGAAAATGTTTCCCCGTAGCAGCCGTCTTGAAGTATCCTGGGAATGGAAATGGTCCTCACTATCACAATTTGTGGAACTCTCTGCCCGGCAGTGGAGGCCGATTCACTGGATGCATTCAAGAGAGAGTTAGATAGAGCTCTTCGGGCTAGCGGAATCAAGGGGAATGGGGAGAAGGCAGGAATGGGGTACTGATTGTGGATGATCGGCCATGATCACTTTGAATGGCGGTTGCTGGCTCGAAGGGCCAAATGGCCTACCCCTGCACCTATTGTCTATGTATCTATGCATCTATGGTTCCACTTGATAGGATTAATGATTGTGGGTAATAATCTTTCTCTTGTGGTCGGAACATTACACATTCAGTGTTTATTAAAATGTAATAAATGTCTTGGGTATTTCCAAAATCGCACATAGCAATGAAACAAAATGACAGTGAGCAAAGCTCCTATGAATAAGTGAACTGCTTTGCATTTGAATCCAATATCACAGAAGTGGATACTCAATAAAAATTAATCCCAGCCACAAGTCTAGAGTCACACTTTAAAAAATATGCAACAATATCCCGTTGTTTGCAGTAATTTTTGTTTTTTCTTAACAGGTCAAAAGGACTTGACAACAAGGACGATTAATCTTTTGTGCCTTACTTCCAGCTGCACTTCCAGATGGACTCTTAATTTTTAATCATGGAGGGAGATTTTTATTCTTTTGGATCGTCAAGGGTTTATTTTTTCAAGATTGGCAAGAGGGTTTAAACTGGACTGGCAAGGGGATGGAATTCAATGTAGTAGTGAGACAGATGGGAGGCTGGAAGTCTGTATAACATTCAATGACAACAGGTTGAGTGGGCAGGATTGGTAGGAGCATGGCAGGGAGTGTAGAAAATGGTTGGAGTGAATTTAATTTATTTCAATGCTAAGGGCTAACAGGTAAGGCAGATGAACTCAGGGCATGGATAGGTATGTGTGATTGGGACATTAGCAGCCATTACCAAATCCTGGCTATGGGAGGGACAGGATTGGCTGCTTAATGTTACAGGGTTCAGGCACTACGGGTGAGGTAGAGGTGGGGGAGTCACTTTATTGATCAAGGGCGACACGATGGCGCAGCGATAGAGTTGCTGCCTTACAGCGAATGCAGCGCCGGAGACTCAGGTTCGATCCTGACTACGGGCGCCGTCTGTACGGAGTTTGTACGTTCTCCCCGTGACCTGCGTGGGTTTTCTCCGAGATCTTCTTCGGTTTCCTCCCACACTCCAAAGACGTACAGGTATGTAGGTTAATGGGCTAGGTAAATGTAAAAATTGTCCCTAGTGGGTGTTAGTGTGCGGGGATCGCTGGGCGGCTTGGACCCAGTGGGCCGAACGGCCTGTTTCTGCGCTGTATCTCTAAATCTAAAAAAAAAATCTAAGAACATTGTGACACCGTCTGAGATCACATTCCTGATGGTTCATCCGAAGAGTCTATCTGGAGCTGACAACATAAAAAGGGGGTGACCACCTTGTTGAGATTATACTATCGACTCCAGGAAATAAAACAACAATATGCCAAGACAGTAAACTGGCTTTAAAGGAAGACTGTGACTGCCATAATGCCAAAGACAAGATGGTGTGGAATTGGTGTGTCAGGAAAGTTTTCTCAGGCAATATGTAGAGGGTCTTACAAAGGAGCGGGCAAAGCTTGACCTACTGAGAAAAGGCCAGGGAAAGTTAGCACTTTGGGATCCAGAGACCACAGTTTTATCAGCATCAAAATAGTTATGAATAAGGACAGGGCTGATTCACAAGTTAAAGTCCTAGATTAGGGCAATGCCATCTTCGATGGTATCAGATAGGGGCATGCAAAAGTTCATTGGAATAGGTTTCGTACACAAATGGATATGTGGAACATGGCATGCTTTTTCCAGTGTGATAGTGGGAATTCAAGGCATGCATATTGCTGATGGCGTGAATGACATTGCACATCGGAGTAACGATTCCTGGATGACAAGAGAAATTGAGGCTCAGATCAGAAACAAGAAAGAGGCATGGGTCAGATTTAGACAGCTGGGATCAAGTGTATCTCTGGAGAAGTATAAAAAATACTTTAAAAGGAAATCAGGAGGACTGAAAGGAGAAATTAGACAGCTCTGGCAGATAAGATTCAGGAGATTTTACAAGTATATTAATGGAATACTAATGGAAAAAGAGTAACTAGAGGGAAAGTGGTTCTCCTCAGAAACCACAGTGGTCATCTAGATGCAGAGCACCAGGAGATTGGCACGGCCCTCTGCAAATACGTCTTCTCTGCTTTTATTGCAGAGCAAGTCATGAAGGCTAGGGAATTGGGGAAAGCTAATGGAGATGTCTTGAGAACAATGTTAGCTATTTACAATATACATCAATGACTTGGATGAAGGGATTAAAAGTACCATTAGCAAATTTGCCGATGATACAAAGCTGGGTGGCAGTGTGAACTGTGAGGAAGGTGCTATGAGGTTGCAGGGTGACTTGGACAGGTTGTGTGAGTGGGCGGATGCATGGCAGATGCAGTTTAATGTGGATAAGTGTGAGGTTATCCACTTTGGTGGTAAGAATAGGAAGGCAGCTTATTATCTGAATGGTGTCAAGTTAGGAAAAGGGGACGTACAACGAGATCTGGGTCCTAGTGCATCAGTCACTGAAAGGAAGCATGCAGGTACAGCAGGCAGTAAAGAAAGCCAATGGAATGTTGGCCTTCATAACAAGAGGAGTTGAGTATAGGAGCAAAGAGGTCCTTGTGCAATTGTACAGGGCCCTGGTGAGACCGCACCTGGAGTACTGTGTGCTGTTTTGGTCTCCAAATTTGAGGAAGGATATTCTTGCTATTGAGGGCATGCAGCGTAGGTTTACTGGGTTAATTCCCGGAATGGCGGGACTATCATATGTTGAAAGACTGGAGCGACTAGGCTTGTATACACTGGAATTTAGAAGGATGAGAGGGGATCTTATCGAAACATATAAGATTATTAAGGGGTTGGACACATTAGAGGCAGGAAACATGTTCCCAATGTTGGGGGAGTCCAGAACCAGGGGCAACAGTTTAAGAATAAGAGGTAGGCAATTTAGAACGGAGATGAGGAAAAACTTTTTCAGTCAGAGAGTTGTGAATCTGTGGCCTCACAGATTCACAACTCCTCTGCCTCAGAAGGCATTGGAGGTCAATTCTCTGAATGCATTCAAGAGAGAGCTAGATAGAGCTCTTAAGGATAGCGGAGTCAGGGGGTATGGGGAGAAGGCAGGAACGGGGTACTGATTGAGAATGATCAGCCATGATCACATTGAATGGTGGTGCTGGCTCGAAGGGCCGAATGGCCTACTCTTGCACCTATTGTCTATTGTCTAATGTATTACAGTCGAAGAGGTGCTCAGACATATGAAGGTAGATGAATCTCCCATGCGTAATCAGATACCTCCAAGGATACTGGGAAGCCAGAGAAGAAATTGTAGGATTCGTAGCTGAGATATATGACTCATCATAAGATATGGGTTAGATGTCAGAAGACTGAATAGTGGCTAATGTTGTGCCTCTATTTAAGAAAGGCTGCAAAGAACAATCTGGAAACTATAGATCAGTTAGTTTGATATTTGTGGGAGGTAAGTTGCTGGAGACGATTCTGAGGGATAAGATATATATTTATTTATAATGATAGGCGTTGTTGAGGGATAGTCAGCATGGATTTGTGGGTGGAAGATCATTGCTCACGGATTTGATTGAGTTATTTGAGGAAGTAATCATTGATGGGGGCAGGACCATAGACATAATCCAAATGGACCAGCAAATCATGATAGACTGCTCTGCAAGGTTAGATCGCATGGGAGAGCTTGTTACCTGGAAACAGAATTTGCTTCAAAGCACGAAGCAGAGGGTGGTGATGGAAGGTTGTTTATCGGACTGCAAGTCTGTGCTACTGGTATGCCTCAGGGTAAATGCTGGGCCCATTGCTGGTTATTATCCACATCAATGATTCGTATGAGAATATACAAGGCATGATTCGTAAGTTTGCAGAAATACTAAAATAGGTGGCATCATAGGCAGTGAGGATAGTTTTTCAGACTTACAGCAGAATCCTGGTCAGCCGTGCAAGTGAGCCGAGGAGTGGCAAATGGAGTTCAATTAAGATACTGTAAGTATGAGATGTTGCATTCTGGGATATTAAACTTGGGCAGGACCTTCACAGTGAAAGGTAGGGTCCTAGGGAGTGTTGGAGAGCAGAGGGACCTTGGCGCACACATGCATAGTTCCTTGAAAGTAGCATTGCAGGTAGATAGGGTGGTGTCAAAAGCTTATGGAACACTGGCTTTCATCAGTAAGGAAATTGAGTATTTTTTTGATTTTTTTAGATTTAGAGATACAGCGCGGAAACAGGCCTTTCGGCCCACCAAGTCTGCGCCGCCCAGCGATCCCCACACATTAACACTATCCTACACACGCTAAGGACAATTTTTACATTTTACCCAGCCAATTAACCTACATACCTGTACGTTTTTGGAGTGTGGGAGGAAACATAGGATCTCGGAGAAAACCCAAGCAGGTCACGGGGAGAACGTACAAACTCCGTACAGATGGCGCCCATAGTCAGGATCGAACCTCCGGCGCTGTATTCGCTGTAAGGCAACAACTCTACCGCTGCGCCACCGTGCCGCCCTTTGTGTAGAAGTTGGGATGTTATGTTACAGTTGTACAAGACAATCATGAGGCAGCATAGAGACTCAATTATGAGTCAACATTGTGATAGTACCTGCATCAACTACCTCCTCCGGCAGCTCCTTCCATTTACCTACCACCATTTGTGTAAAACGTTGCCTCTCAAGTTCCTCTTAAATCTTTCCCCCCCTCACCTTAACCCTCTGTCCTCTGGTCCTTGATTCCATTACTCTGGGTAAAAGACTCTGTATTTACCCTATCTATTCCTCTCATGATCTTGTACACCTCATCACTCTGCACTGCAATGGAAAAAAAGTCCCAGCCTGCTCAACCTCTCCCTGTAGCTTACCCTTGAGTCCTGACAACATCCAAGTAAGTCTTCTCTCCACCCTTTCCAGCTTAACAACATCTTTCATCTAACAGGGTGACCAAAACGGAAAACAATACTCATCTATGTCTTGCATGTCAGCCATGATCAAATTGAATGGCACAAAGGGCCGAATGGCCTACTCCTGACCTATTTTCCATGTTTCCATGTTTCTATGTTAAGGTGAGAGGAGAAAGCTTTAATAGGTAGCTGAGGGGGAATGTTTTCCACTCAGACGGTGATGGGTTTATGGAATGAGCTGCCAGAAGTAGCTGAGGCATGTAGCTAACAACATTTAAAAGGTATTCTGAGAGGTACGAGGATTTAGAACAGAGATGAGGAAAAACTTTTTTAGTCAGAGAGTTGTGAATCTGTGGAATTCTCTGCCTCAGAGGGCAGTGGAGGCCAATTCTCTGAATACATTCAAGAGAGAGCTAGATAGAGCTCTTAAGGATAGCGGAGTCAGGGGGTATGGGGAGAAAGCAGGAACGGGGTACTGATTGAGAATGATCAGCCATGATCACATTGAATGGCGGTGCTGGCTCAAAGGGCCGAATGGCCTACTCCTGCACCTATTGTCTATTGTCTATTGTCTATTGATAGGAAAGGTTTAGAGGATTATGTGCCAAATGCGGGCAAATGGCACTGCTTAAATGGGCCATTTTGGTCGACATGGGTGAGTTAGGCCAAACGTCCTGTTGTCATGCTGTATGATGGAATTTAATACAGAAAAGTGTGAGGTGTTGCATTTTGGGATGTCGAACAAGGGCAGGACCTACACAGTAACTGGTAGGTGTCTGAGTAGTGTTGTAGAGCAGAGGGATCTAGGAGTACAGGTGCATGGTTCCTTGCAGGTCGAGTCGCAGGTAGATAAGGTGGTCAAAAAGGCTTTTGGCACTTTGGCCTTCATCAATCAGAGTATTGAGTATAGAAGTTGGGAGGTCATGTTGCAGTTGTATAAGACGTTAGTGAGACCACATTTAGAATACTGTGTTCAGTTCTGGGCACCTTGTTACAGGAAAGATATTGTCGAGCTTGAAAGGGTTCAGAAAAGATTTACGATGATGTTGCCAGGACTAGACAATAGTAAGAGGTTGAGAAGGCTGGGTCTCTATTCCATGGAATGCAGGAGGATGAGGGGAGATCTTATAGAGGTATACAAAATCATGAGAGGAATAGATCGGGTAGATGTACATGGTCTTTTGCCCAGAGTAGGGGAATCGAGGACCAGAGGACATAGGTTGAAAGTGAAGTGGAAAAGATTTAATAGGAATCCATGGGGTAATTTTATTACACAAAGGGTGGTGGGTGTATGGAACAAGCTGCCAGAAGAGGTAGTTGAGGCTGAGACTATCCCATCGTTTAAGAACCAATTAGACATGTACATGGATAGGACAGGTTTGGAGGGATATGGACCAAGCTCAGGCAATTGGGACTAGTGTAGATAGGACATTGTTGGCCGGTGTGGGCGAGTTGGGACGAAGGGCCTGTTTCCACACTGTATCACTCAACTCAATGACTCTATGAGTCCACGAATGCAAAAATTATAAACATACCATTGTAGCATAACTCAGAACCACTAATTTGCTGAGGCTATTTGGATTGATGCGGATGCACCATTCGAATAGCAATGTATAGCTTGAAAGGAAGCATGCAGGTACACCAGGCAGTGAAGAAAGCCAATGGAATGTTGGCCTTCATAACAAGAGGAGTTGAGAATAGGAGCAAAGAGGTCCTTCTGCAGTTGTACAGGGCCCTAGTGAGACCGCACCTGGAGTACTGTGCGCAGTTTTGGTCTCCACATTTGAGGAAGGATATTCTTGCTATTGAGGGCGTAAAGCGTAGGTTTACTAGGTTAATTCCCGGAATGGCGGGACTATCATATGTTGAAAGACTGGAGCGACTAGGCTTGTATACACTGGAATTTAGAAGGATGAGAGGAGATCTTATCGAAACGTATAAGATTATTACGGGGTTGGACACGTTAGAGGCAGGAAACATGTTCCCAATGTTGGGGGAGTCCAGAGCAAGGGGCCACAGTTTAAATATAAGGGGTAGGCCATTTAGAACTGAGATGATTAAAAACTTTTTCAGTCAGAGAGTTGTGAATCTGTGGAATTCTCTGCCACAGAAGGCAGTAGAGGCCAATTCTCTGAATGCATTCAAGAGAGAGCTAGATAGAGCTCTTAAAGATAGCGGAATCAGGGGGTATGGGGAGAAGGCAGGAACGGGGTACTGATTCAGAATGATCAGCCATGATCACATTGAATGGCGATGCTGGCTGGAAGGGCCAAATGGCCTCCTCCTGCACCTATTGTCTATTGTCTATTGTATGGTCATATACTAGAGTCGATTAAAACATTGTAGATTTGTCAATCCCTCTGTCAACAAATTTTTCAACTTTTCTCACTGGATTTGTTAAAACAAAACTTAATACATCGTCACAAAATAGCCACTAGTGCACCATTGTTCAGAATGACAGGTTGTAATTTTCCATGGCTCCTGAAAAATAATTTTATGCTAACATTTCAAAATGTTATAATTATGTGGCTATCCTCGTAAGATTAAAAGTCTTGTACATTAAATCACACGAGCTGCTCCCTGAATTTTGTCACCACTGTTATAAAATAGCAGCTTCCATAACTCACAATGAAAGATGCCATGAACGATCTGCTTGGTATTACTTGGCAAACCACCCAGTGCACGCTTAGTAACATTTGAAAAGGCATTCGAGCCAAATGCATTGATAAAAATGCAATGCGAATATTTCCGGATATTCATTTAGTTGCAAAGCAAATAATATATGTTCATTTTGATTTTGATTTAGAGATACAGCGCGGAAACAGGCCCTTCGGCCCACCGAGTCCGCGCCGCCCAGCGATCCCCGCACATTAACACTATCCTACACACACAAGGGACAATTTTTACATTTACCCAGTCAATTAACCTACATACCTGTACGTCTTTAGAGTGTGGGAGGAAACCGAAGATCTTGGAGAAAACCAGGAGAACGTACAAACTCCGTACAGATGGCGCCCGTAGTCAGGATCGAACTTGAGTCTCCGGCGCTGCATTCGCTGTAAGGCAGCAACTCTACCACTGCGCCACCGTGCCGCCCAATTTGTGTTGGTAATTTAGAGACAATCCCTAAGCAGTCAGTCTCTGACAATATTTCAATTGGAAAACAAGTTGAAAATGGACTGCTTCAGGCAGATAACACTGAAGATGAATTCTCGGGAGAAAAACAGGGGCAAGGAATCATCCACGACTCAGTTGGTAATATTCTTGCGCTTGAAGCCAAGAAGCACTGCATTCAAGCCCCTACTTCAGAGAGCACACTACCCCAGTGCAGTACTGAAGGAGTATGTTATAGGAAAGATATTGTCAAGCTTGAAAGGGTTCAGCGAAGATTCACAAGGATGTTGCCAGGACTAGAGAATGTGAGCTGTAGGGAATGGTTGAGTAGGCTGGGTCTCTATTCCTTGCAGCACAGGAGGATGAGGGGTGATCTTATCGAGGTGTGTAAAATCATTAGAGGAATAGATTGGGTAGATGCACAGGCCTACCGGGAGGAGGTGGCTGATCTGGCACTCTGGTGTCAGGACAGCAGCCTCCTCTTGAATGTCACAAAAACTAAGGAGCTGATTGTAGACTTTAGAAGGGCTCAACATCCGTGGACGTACACGCCACTGGAGTTAAATGGGATTACTGTGGATAGGGTGAGCAGCTTTAAATACCTGGGAGTCCACATCGCAGAGGATCTGACACATTGCCATACTGGTGAGTAAGGCAAGGCAGTGCCTTTACCACCTCAGACAGTTGAGGAAATTTAGAGTCTCTCTGAGGATCCTTCAGTGCTTCTACTCTGGGGCTGTAGAGAGCATCTTGTCCGGGAACATCACAATCTGGTTTGGGAACAGCTCTGCCCAGGACAGGAAGGCTCTGCGGAGAGTAGAGCGTTCAGCTGAACTCACTATGGGAACTACACTCGCCCCCCTGCAGGACCTAAACATCAGGAGGTGCAGATCCAGAGCCAGCAACATTATGGGGGACCCCTACCACCCCAGCAACGGACTGTTCCAGCTGCTACGGTCAGGGAAATGCCCCCGCTGTCACGCTGGGAAAACAGAGAGGATGAGACGGAGTTTCTTCCCACAGGCCATCAGGACTGTTACCTCTCATATCACCAGGGACTAATTTAATTTGCTGTATTAATTTATTTTTTGTGTTAATTTTTTTTTCCTTTTTTTTTCTTTTCTCTATTCTGTTTTGTAGTTTAGCACAATCAGCAGGCGTTGCCACTTTCATTTCACTGCACATCTTGTATATGTATGTGACAAATAAACTTGACTTGACTTGACTTGACCAGAGTAGGGGAATCGAGGACCAGAGGACATAGGTTCAAGGTGAAGGGGAAAAGATTTAATAGGAATCTGAGGGGTAACTGAGGGGTGTATAGAACAAGCTGCCAGAGGAGGTAGTTGAGGCTGGGACTATCCCAACTTTTAAGAAACAGTTAGACAGGTACATGGATAGGACAGGTTTGGAGGGATATGGACCAAGAGCAGGCAGGTGGGACTAGTGTAGCTGGGACATTAGGGCGGCACGGTAGCGCAGCGGTAGAGTTGCTGCTTTACAGCGAATGCAGCGCCGGAGACTCAGGTTCGATCCTGACTACGGGTGCTGCACTGTAAGGAGTTTGTACGTTCTCCCCGTGACCTGCGTGGGTTTTCTCCGAGATCTTCGGTTTCCTCCCACACTCCAAAGACGTACAGGTATGTAGGTAAATTGGCTGGGTAAATGTAAAAATTGTCCCTAGTGGGTGTAGGATAGTGTTAATGTGCGGGGATCGCTGGGCGGCACGGACTTGGTGGGCCGAAAAAGGCCTGTTTCCGGCTGTATATATATGATGTGACATGTTGGAAAGTGTGGGCAAGTTGGGCCAAAGGGCCAGTTTCCACACTGTATGACTCTATGAGTATTATAAGGTTAAAGCTGACAGCTTTTGGATGAGATGTTAAACCAAGTGGTCATCTACCCTCACATGAACCTGTTACCGATGATGTTGAACAAATTTAAGAGAGAGCTGAGGAGTTCCCCCCTGAGATCTGGCCTATATTTATCTCTCTATTCAACATGCTGAAACAAATTAGATAGTTATCGTAGAATTGCTTCGTGTATAAACTGATTGTGTATAATTCACTGCAATGTTTCTAGAGTCAGAGTCATACATTGTGGAAACAGGCCCTTCGGCCCAACCTGCCCACACGGGCCAACATGTCCCAGCTACACTGGTCCTACCTGCCTACGTTTGGTCCATATCCCTCCAATCCTGTCCTATCCTTGTACCTGTCTAACTGCTTCTTAAACGTTGGGATAGTCCCTGGTGTCAACTGACTCCTTTGGCAGCTTGTTCCATACACCCACCACCCTTCTTGTGTGTAAAGGTTACCCCTCAGATACCTATTCAATCTTTTCCCCTTCACCTTAAACCTATGTCCTCTGGTCCTTGATTAACCTACTCTGGGCGATGTACATTATGTTCTAGATTAAAATGGACCATAGAATAACACAGCACAGGTACAAGCTGGCTCACAATGTCTGTGCAGAACAATGCCAAGATAGACTAACCACAACTGTCAGCACAAGATCCATATCCCTCCATTCCCTGCATATTCCATGTGCCTGTCAAAAAGCCTCATAAATGCCGCTATCATATTTCCCCCCACCACCACCTCTGGCAGCGCGTTCCAGGCACCTACCACCCTCAACAAAAGCCAATTAACCTACAAACCGGAACATCTTTGGAGTGTGGAAGGAAACCAGAGTACCTGGAGAAAACCCACGCGGTCACAGGGAGAACATACAAACAGGGCGGCACGGTGGCACAGCGGTAGAGTTGCTGCCTTACAGCGAATGCAGTGCCGGAGACTCAGGTTCGATCCTGACCACGGATGCTGTACTGTATGGAGTTTGTACGTTCTCCCCGTGACCTGCGTGGGTTTTCTCCGAGATCTTCGGTTTCCTCCCACACTCCAAAGACGTACAGGTTTGTAGGTTAATTGGCTGGGTTAATGTAAAAATTGTCCCTAGTGGGTGTCGGATAGTGTTAATGTGCGGGGATCGCTGGGCGGCGCCGACCCGGTGGGCCGAAGGGCCTGTTTCTGCGCTGTATCTCTAAATCTAAAAAAATCTATGTTACAGACAGCACCCGTAGTCAGGATCGAACCTGGGTCTCTGACACTGGAAGGCAGCAACTCTACCGCTGCGCCACCGTGCCACCCTTCCAGATACACATTTAACTTTTTCACTTGTGTAAAACCAGCTGTATTATTGGTGAACGTTCCCTTTGATGGAAAAGCACACACAAGAGAAGGGTCTGATTTTCCTACACTTGCAGTGTTCAGATTTACATCTGGGCACGTCTCCCTGCAGTGAAACAAGCATCTACATCTATTAGTCCAGTTGGATCTGTAACAAATCCTCTGCTTGATATTGTACACCTTCACTTTCTGCGTGTCTGATTGCCACAGCTTGTGGTGCTTAAGTTGGATCACCTGCCTTGAGCAATGACATGCTTTATTGCTCCCTTACGATGTATCCACATCACCGTAACATTAGACTGATGTCTAACTCCAGCCATTCACTCTGAGATTCATAACATAACCCCATCAAAATGTCTACCTCTCATCGGCTTTTTGGCCACCAGCTAATTTAGATACGCGGAAGTGGATGAAACTGAGATGCTCAATTATAACCAGCCTGAGGACAATTTGGCCTTTTCAAATTTTCTCTCTTTGTTTTTTTAAAAATCTTGTCTCGTTTCTCTTGTTTCTTATTTATCTCATTTCTCTTGACGAGGAATTCTACCCACTGTTTCACGCTTTGCTCTTTCATGATCCGTAAGATTAATGACACCAGAATATATATTTTTTAGAGTAGACAGTGTGAGGTTACAGCAACTCACTGCTAACTATCTGTAGCTGGACCCACTTTTGGCTGAAGGAGGGGTCACCTCCTTCTGAAGGCAGACGTTGTGTGCCAATAATGATGATCCCCTGAAAAGGTCAGACAGGAATTTCTCAGTGTTATTCTCAAATTTGCCCGGGTTTCCAATCTTTATTTTCCCATGTTCCAGGAGCCCACCATGTTGTGGATGGGTTAAGGACCACACATAATGTGATATATCAGATAAGTTCATGGTTCATAAGTTCCAAGTGCAGAATGACGCCATTCGGCCCATCAAGTCTACTTCGCCATTCAACCATGGCTGATCTATCTCTCCCTCTCAACCCCATTCTCCTGCCTTCGCCCCATTAACCCCTGACACCCTTGCTGATCAAGAATTTGTCAATCTCCGCCTTAAAAATATCCATTGGCTTGGCCTCCACAGCCGTCTGTGACAATGAATTCACCACCCTCTGACTAAAGAAATTCCTCCTCATCTCCTTTAATACGTCCTTTAATTCTGAGGCCATGACCTCTAGTGCTAGACTCTTGCACTAGTGGAAACATCCTCTCCATATTAACTCTATCCAGGCCTTTCACTATTCTTCATCTTAATTATGTTTCGTAACAAAGAACTGCAAATGCTGGAGATAGTCACACAGTGCTGGAGTAACTCAGCGCGTCAGGCTGGATCTCTGGAGAAAAAGATGGGTGCCATTTCGGGTCGGGACCCTGATTACATGGATAGGTTGAATGGAAGAGAAGTGCCTGGAAATTGAATCCCTCTCGAATGGTAGCAGTAAACCTGCTAAAATATGGCTAGCACATACCTTTTAACATGGATCCAATGTTCAGGTCCAATCCTGTTGAAAATGCCTGTGCGTTTTGAGTTTACATTGCTGCCTTTCCCTTGTTGATCTGTGTTTTGCTATATTTAACAGCTCCAATGCATGCATCATTGAACCAGTCCTACGCAAAGTGACATGAGGGCTCCGGCTTTTAAAGGGCATTCTCCACTGAGCAAGGCTGGGTGCGCTCATGTGCTTGCAGCAGACTGGACATATTCCCTGCTTTGCAAGCACAGACCTTTGCCTGCTCGCAGTTGTGATTGAAAGAAGGAGGTATGTCATCAGACAGCTCCAAGAGCAGACGTTGCAATAGGAAGTGACAGCAGAAACAACTGCCAGGGTGATTGGCCCTGCATCTGGGAGAGTGAAGGAAGAGATTTTAGAACCTCACTTGGGCCGGCAACATGGTGCAGCCGTGGTAGAATTGCTGCCTTGCAGCGCCAGAAACCCGGGTTCAATCCTGACCAGGGGTGCTGCCTGTACAGAGTCTGTAGGCTCTCCCTGCGACTGCGTGGTTTTTCCCTGGGTGCTCCGTTTTCCTCCCACACTCCAAAGATGTACAGGTTTGTGCGTTAGTTGGCTTCGGTAAAGAATGTAAATTGTCCCTAGTGTGCAGGATAGGGCTAGCTTATGGGGATCGCTGGTCGGCGGTGACTCGGTAGGCCGAAGGGCCTGTTTCCGAGCTGTATCTCTAAACTAAACTAAAGATGTTACTGGAGTCATAGAGTTATACAGCACAGAAACAGGCGCTCCGGTCCAACTTGCCCATGCCGACCAAGCTGATCCATCTACACTAGTCCCACCTGCCCGCATTTGGCCCATATGAGGGGGGATCTTATTGAAACATATAAATGTTTTGCGCACCCTCAAAAATCATCAATAAACTTCAATACATTCAAAACTCTGCTGCCCGTCTACTCACACACACCTCGATCCGTGACCATATCACCCCCGTCCTTTATAAACTCCACTGGCTCCCCATCCCCCAGAGAATCCAGTACAAAATCCTCCTCATAACCTACAAAGCCCTCCATAACCTGGCCCCATCCTACCTGACCGACCTCCTCCACAGGCACACTCCCACCTGCACCCTCCGCTCTGCCGCTGCCAATCTCCTATCCCCCCACGTCCGGACTAAACTCAGATCCTGGGGGGACAGGGCTTTCTCCATCGCTGCTCCCACCCTATGGAACTCACTACCCCAAACCGTTAGAGACTCCCCCACACTCACCACATTCAAAACATCGCTGAAGTCTCACCTGTTCAGTACTGCCTTCAACCACTGAAGGTCACCTCACCTACTGTCTCCTTTCTCTGTTCATTTATTTATTTACTTATTTATCTATTTATTAATTTCCCTATGTTCTCAAAATCTCTGTAAAGCGTCTTTGAGTATATGAAAAGCGCTATATAAATAAAATGTATTATTATTATTATAAGATAATTAGGGGATTGGACACATTAGAGGCAGGAAACATGTTCCCAATGTTGGGGGAGTCCAGAACAAGGGGCCACAGATTAAGAATAAGGGGTAGGCCATTTAGAACGGAGATGAGGAAGAACTTTTTCAGTCAGAGAGTGGTGAAGGTGTGGAATTCTCTGCCTCAGAAGGCAGTGGAGGCCAGTTCGTTGGATGCTTTCAAGAGAGAGCTGGATAGAGCTCTTAAGGATAGCGGAGTGAGGGGGTATGGGAAGAAGGCAGGAACGGGGTACTGATTGAGAGTGATCAGCCATGATCGCATTGAATGGCGGTGCTGGCTCGAAGGGCTGAATGGCCTACTCCTGCACCTATTGTCTATTGTCTATTGTCTATCCCCCTAAACCTTTCCATGTACCTGTCCAAATGCCCTTTAAATGGTATGATAGAATCTGCCTCAACTACCTCCACTGGCAGCTCATTCCAGATTGTGGGGTGGCAGCCATTTTAGTTGTCTTGCTGCCAGCATTGAGTTAATGTAATAAAGACTTCTGTTGTACCTTGAAGACTCGCAAAGTTTCATACAGGCATAGAACAAGAACACGAAACTATGTTCTATGATTTCCTCCATGACCCACATCCCAAAGATGTGCAGGCTTTTAGGTTAATTGGCCTCAGTAAATTGCCCCTAATGTATAGGGAATGGATGAAAAAGTGGGATAACATGGAATTGGTATGAACGGGTGATCAATGGTCGGCATGGACTCAGTGGGCCGAAGGGCCTACTTCCAAGCTGTTTCTTTCAACTAATCAATCAGCCAGTTGCTGAGAGGTACTGTTCCTCTTCTAAGTTTTTCTTCAATTCGGACACCAAATTCAATGATGCATCTAATTGTGGTCACTTCAGCTTGTGTAAAGATGCACTATATAGAACACAGAATAGTGCAGCACAGCGAAGGAACGATACCCTTGAGCCCACAATGTTTGCGCCAGACATGATACCAAGTCAAACTGATCTTATCTGCCTGTACATGATCCACATCTCATTATTCCTTGCACTTCTATATGCCAATCTAAAAGCCTCTTAACCACCACTATCGTATTTGCCTCCACCACATGGCAATGCAACAATGCATGTTGAACAGTGATTCCTGTATCACCACATTCCAGTTTAATAATATAGGGCTAAGCATGTGAGCATATGTCTGTGCAAACTACCACATTTGGAGATTTTGACAAAGGACAAGGAATTTGAGAAGTGACAGACCATATTGAGTATTAACGG
This sequence comes from Rhinoraja longicauda, assembly GCF_053455715.1. Classification (NCBI taxonomy): domain Eukaryota; kingdom Metazoa; phylum Chordata; class Chondrichthyes; order Rajiformes; family Arhynchobatidae; genus Rhinoraja; species Rhinoraja longicauda. The sequence goes on from NC_135954.1 coordinate 14,622,513, forward strand.
AATCAAGGGTATACGGGGAGAAAGCAGGAACAGGATACTGATTTTGGGTGATCAGCCATAGAAACATAGAAAATAGGTGCAGGATTAGGCCATTCGGCCCTTCGAGCCTGCACTGCCATTCAATATGATCATGGCTGATCATCCAGCTCAGTAACCTGTACCTGCCTTCACTCCATACCCCCTTATCCCTTTAGCCACAAGGGCCACATCTAACTCCCTCTTAAATATAGCCAATGAACTGGCCTCAACTACCTTCTGTGGCAGAGAATTCCACAGACTCACCACTCTCTGTGTGAAGAAATGTTTTCTCATCTCGGTCCTAAAAGACTTCCCCCTTATCCTTAAGCTGTGACCCCTGGTTCTGGACTTCCCCAACATCGGGAACAATCTTCCCGCATCTAGCCTCTCCAACCCCTTAAGAATTTTATATGTTTCTATAAGATCCCCCCTCAGTCTTCTAAATTCCAGTGACTATAAGCCTAGTCTATCCAGTCTTTCTTCATATGAAAGTCCTGCCATCCCAGGAATCAATCTGGTGAACCTTCTCTGTACTCCCTCTAAGGCTAGAATGTCTTTCCTCAGATTAGGAGACCAAAACTGTACACAATATTCCATGTGTAGCCATGATACAATAGCCATGATCATATTGAATGACGGTGCTGACTCGAAGATCCGAATGGCATACTCCTGCACATATTTTCTATGTTTCTATGTTTCTATGGGTATTTAAATTCATAGGAGTCTGGGGAGCAGGCCATATGTCCCCAGAACACCAATGTGACTTGTTCAGGTGTAGTGCAGACTTCCGAGATGGCGCCCAACCCAGGCGACTATTTGCGTGCTAGCCACAGAAGCTGATATCTAATCACATATTACAATTGGCCCACACTCTTAAATCTCTATTACACTATAAACACTGCAATTAAACAGAAAGCCTGCACTATTGTAATCATGTGTTGTCTTCCCGTTGACTGGTTAGCACGCAACAAAAGCTTTTCACTGTACCTCGACATGCATGACAATAAACTAAACCGAACTGTAGCGATGGCTGCGGATGAAGATTGCATACCTGCAGCTACATTAACAGGTTGGGAAGTTGCACAAAAGAGAGCTTGGAGCTCACAATCTGAACACTGGCCGAAAATTTAATTATCCCAGCACAACCTGACAGAACCAAAGCTCAATGAAAAGTCTCTGTCATCAGGGCTGAAAGAGAGAGACAGAGAGTCAGATGTGTTTTTGACCCTCTGTGGTTTGTAAGCTCCCCACAGAGCTCTAATATTCACAATACTGTTGTAAAATAGCCTTCAGCTAGTCAATAACATTTCAGTCAGGAGTTGTTGAAAAAAAGACCTCAGAGCACTTTTCTTTTAAAAGTTTAAAATGCCATGTTGAAACTGTGTTTGAGCAGTGAACACATTCTTGGAAGTTTTTAAAGTGTTTATTGCATCATCTGAGAATAAAACATTCTGATTGTGTAATTTAATTCAAATTCACTTTCCACTTGAAACTCCAATAAAGTATGATTAATCAGCAGAAGCCTTGGCTCATTTGATCTTCAGTGGACTCATTTGGAATAGATGCAGGTATAGAAATAGCCTTAGTTTAGTTTATTGTCACGTGTACCGAGGTACAGTGAAAAGCTTTTGATGCGTGCTAACCAGTCAGCAGAACGAAAATATATGATTACAATGGCCTCCTCCTGCACCTATTGTCTATAAGACAAAGGAGCAGAATTGGGCCATTCCCTCCATCAAGTCTGCTCTGCCATTCAATCATGGCTGATTTATTTTTCTCTCTCACATCCATCCTGTCAGTCTCCCAAACACGCATTCATACATACAGGCTCTACATAGGTTAGGTGTTCAGTAACTGCGGAGATCCTGTAATCTCTCAACAGTCAAGAAGAATGGGAAGTACTTTGGAGGCTAAGGACCATCTGCTGGAAAATGGGATTAGTGTGGAGCGGAGCTTGAAGCTCAGCATGGACACGATGGGCCAAAGAAGCTGTTTTTGAGCTGATTTGAATCGACGACTCTATTAAAGTTAGGTAGACACAAAATGCTGGAGTAACTCAGCAGGTCAGGCAGCTTCTCTGCAGAGAAGGAATGGGTGACGTTTCGGGTCAAGACCCTTCTTCAGTCTGATGTCAGGGGAGGGGGCGGGACAAAGATAGGATGTAGTCGGAGACAGGAAGACTAGTGGGAGAACTGGGAAGGGGGAGGGGATAGAGAGGGAAAGCAATTATTCTTCCTACTCTATTAAAATTAATCTCTTAAAGTCAAACAATGATATTTCACGTCGAGGTAAAGATTTTCATTTTTAACATTTACTAGACAGGTCCGTCCATTTTAATTCGGTGACCAGCTCACTGCAAATGTGGATGTGCAGTGGGAGACACTATTTCTGCTCAGCTGTTGTCAAGCACACGGACACTTGACTTAAATGCGTCAAGAGTTTCAATTGTTTTTCGAAAGATAAATAATTCATCTAATCTTAAATAAACAGCATTCTCAAAAACAATAACATTTTGATATATTCCATGGAAAGAAAGGACAAACGGTTCTGAAAGTATAATAAAAAGGAACTGCAGATGCTGGTTTATACCAAAGATAGACACAAGAAGTTGGAGTAACTCAGCAGGTCAGGCAACATTTCTGGAGAAAATGGATAGGTTGTAGCGACCATAGAAAGTGGTCCTAGTTGTCGAACCCTCAGATTGGCCAGCAAGGTCACGTGTGGGTGCGACCGTAGGGATTGGTCCAGAGAGCGACATCGCTGATTGGACAGCGTTGTCATGTGCGCTTTTGGCGCCCGAAAAGAGTCAGTTGGGAGACGTCTTCGAAGAGGACAGTTAGTTTTAATGGTTGTCTGTAATCTTGTTAAGAAAACTTTGTAATCGAATATTGCTGTCGCAATAAACTTCTTCAACAAAGAACAAGTTTCCAGTCTCGCCATATTGGTGACCCCGACGTGGTCTGGGCGATCACCGACCATGAATGGACACGATGCCCCGTTGTTGGCTGCTGCGCCCGGCACACCAGAGCTAAGCGCGGTCAGCGTTCACCTTCCGTCGTTTTGGACACATCAACCACAATCTTGGTTTGTCCACACCGAAGCTCAGTTTCACTTAAGAAACATCTCGGCAGATGCGACGAAATACTACTACCTCGTCAGCGCTCTATCGCCGGAGACGACCACACGCGTGATGCAGTTCATCGTAAACCCTCCCGCGGAAGACAAGTACGAGGCCATGAAGGCACTGTTACTACGAACCTTCGGGTTCAATAGGCATGACCGAGCTAAAAAACTTCTGCACCTACCGGATCTCGGAGATCAGCTGCCGTCCGTTCTCATGGCGGAGATGTTAATGCTAGCAGGTGAACATACGGATTGCCTCATGTTCGAGCAGGCATTCCGAGAGAAGCTTCCTGAAGATGTCAAACTTATGCTCACGGATTGTTCTTTTAAGGCCCCCGTGGCATATGCAGAAAAAGCTGATGCGCTCATGGCGTCCAAATTGAAAGGAAGCGGTTCGATCAACAAGGTCTCGACATCAGTGACCACGCCACAGCGACATCAAGATGGCGCCGTGTCTCCCGCCATTTCTCCAAAAGCCCGCCAAAAAGATCCGCACAAGCGCGGCTGGTGCTATTACCATCTACGATGGGGTGGAGAATCCAGCAACTGCCGCTCACCTTGTACCTTCACGGGAAACGCCTCGGCCGATCGTACATAGGGGCAGTTGCGATTGGCCAGAACCGACGCCTCTACGTCCGAAACCGATTCACGGACCCTGAATTTTTGGTGGACACGGGAGCCATTGTCAGTATAGTGCCGCCGACCGACCTTGAGACCAGATCGGGTAAGACAGGTCCTACCCTCATCGTGGTTAATGGCAGCCCCATCCGCACGTTTGGTACGCGGAAGATGTCCCTGGTTTTAGGCCTCCGCACGTATGAATGGCCATTCATTATAGCAGACGTCAGCCAAGCGATCCTAGGCGCAGATTTTCTCTGGGCCTTTTCACTGGTCCCCGACGTCCGCGGTAACGACCTCCGACCCTCCGCCAGCGATGAGCCCGTTGCTCCGACAACCGCCACCCCGCCCAGCCCGACTGTCCAGGCCATCGTCGCGGCCCCCGACTCGTATGCTGAGGTCCTGGCGGAGTTTCCAGAGCTGCTCATCCAGCGTTTCAATGCCCTTTCGGCCAAGCACGGCGTTGTCCACCACATCCGCACCGAGGGTCCCCCCGTTTTCGCTCGGGCCCGGAGGCTACCACCTGACAAGCTGGTGGTGGCGCCAGAGGAATTTAGGAAGATGGAGGAAATGGGCATTGTCCGTCAGTCCGACAGCCCGTGGGCCTCGCCGTTGCATATGGTCTCCAAAGCATCTGGGGGGTGGAGACCATGTGGCGATTATCGGCGTCTCAACGCTGTCACCACAGCTGATCGCTACCCCATACCGCACCTGCAGGACTTCTCGTCTGGGCTGGAAGGTGCGGTGGTGTTCTCCAAGATCGATTTGGTGCGAGGATACCACCAGATTCCTGTGCGGCCGAAGGACATACCAAAAACTGCCACGATCACTCCGTTCGGGTTGTTCGAATGGTTGTGCATGCCTTTCGGTTTAAAGAACGCGGCACAGGCTTTCCAGCGACTGATGGACCGTGTGGGTCAGGGTTTACCTTTTGTGTTCATTTATTTAGATGACATCCTGGTCGCCAGCCCCTCAGTGCAGGAACACCAGGTCCACTTGCGGACTGTATTCCAGCGACTCCAAGACCACGGGCTCATTATCCAACCCTCCAAGTGTCAATTCGGCCTCCCTTCTCTCGATTTTTTAGGGCACAGAATCACCCCTGCCGGCGCCACCCCTTTGCCCGAGAAGGTGGAGGCTATCCGAGCATTTCCCAGGCCCACCACAGTGAAAGGTCTGCAGGAGTTCGTAGGTATGGTTAACTTCTACCATAGGTTCGTCCCGGCAGCTGTGCGGGTCATGCGCCCGCTCTTCCAGTGCCTTGCGGGTAAACCTGTAGAGTTGATATGGTGAGCCTGTGGAATTCTCTGCCACAGAAGGTAGTTGAGGCCAGTTCATTGGCTACATTTAAGAGGGAGTTAGATGTGGCCCTTTTTGCTAAAGGGATCAGGGGGTATGGAGAGAAGGCAGGTACAGGCTACTGAGCTGGATGATCAGCCATGATCATATTGAATGGCGGTGCAGGCTCGAAGGGCCGAATGGCCTACTCCTGCACCTATTTTCTATGTTTCTATGTTTCTATGGTCCCCGGCCGCGGAGTCGGCTTTTGCAGCAGCTAAGGCAGCTTTGGCAGACGCCACCATGTTGGTCCACCCGAGCCCCTCCTCCCCCACGGCCCTGACGGTTGATGCGTCTGACGTGGCGGTGGGCGGGGTCTTGGAGCAGCAGGTCGGTGGCCTTTGGCAGCCCTTGGCGTTTTTCAGCCGGCAACTGAGTTCGGCTGAGCTGAAGTATAGCGCATTTGACCGAGAGCTTCTGGCCCTCTATTTAGCTGTTCGTCATTTCAGGTATTTCCTTGAGGGCCGCCCATTTGCAGCCTTTACGGACCATAAACCATTAACTTTTGCTTTTTCCAAATTGTCCGACCCATGGTCGGCCCGCCAGCAGAGGCACCTGACTGCCATCTCCGAGTTTACCACCAATGTCCGTCACGTCGCTGGTAAGCTTAATGCCGTTGCTGACGCCCTGTCTCGGCCTGCTTTTTCCCCCATTTCAGCGGTGGACTGCGAGGTGGATCCCCAGGAGCTTGCGGAGGCACAGCTTCTGGCGGATACCGCCTCGGCATACCAGTCCACCACTTCGGGGTTGAAGTTGGCTCAGGTAGCCTGCGGGTTGGAAGGCACAAAAGTCTGGTGTGATGTTTCCCTTCCCCGTCCCAGGCCGGTAGTGCCGCCCTCCCTTCAGCACCGGGTTTTCGATGCCATTCATGGGCTGGCGCACCCGTCCATCCGCTCCACCTCTGCTTTAGTAGCCGCTCGGTTTGTGTGGCATGGCCTGCGTAAACAGGTAGCTGTTTGGGCCCGTTCCTGCGTTCCCTGCGTTCCCTGCCAGACCGCTAAAGTCCAGCGCCATGTCCAGCCCCCGGTACAGGAGTTTGAGGTCCCAGCGGTCCGTTTTTTCCACATTCACGTGGATTTAGTCGGGCCCTTGCCTTCCTCCCGGGGCTACACCCATCTCCTCACGGTGGTGGATCGGTTCACCCGGTGTGTAAATGATTGCATAAATGAGTACTCCTTTTAAAGGTATCTTTACTCATTATCACGATCGCTATTTATTTATATTCTGACAATTACCTGGGCAAGGGAGTTTTTGCTGAATTTATTATGGGACTTTTCCAGTGATGATCTTATTCTTTCTTGAGAACCCTACAAGGCATTCTGCTGCTTGGAAATTCTGATGCACCTTGTTGGATATTTTCATGCCACGTACATTCGCTGAACCAACAATGTCGCTTTTCCGTATGACTCCCTAAATTCAGGCACCTTGTGGCACCAGGCATGTCTGCAGAAATGCACTGCCTTTTGCCCGAGACATCAAGTCAGTTGTTGGCCGATGTTTGTGTGGAGCTGGGGGACATTGGCTCACGTTACTCCAAGTCGCACCAGCCACTGGTCAGACACAAGCGCACAAGGTGTTATAAGGAATAGGAGTAGAATTAGGCCATTCGGCCCATCAAGTTTACTCCGCTATTCAATCATGGCTGATCTACAGTGTATCTCTCCATCCTAACCCCATTCTCCTGCCTTCTCCCCACAACTTCTGACACCTGTACTAATCCAGAATCTATCCATCTCTGCCTTAAAGATATCCACTGGCTTGGCCTCCATAGCATTCTGTGGCAACGAATTCCACAGATTCACCACCTCGGGAAATGAGTGGGGATGGGAAGGGGTTTCCAAGGTTATGTTATAAAACAGGTAGGTTAGAAGCTAATAAATGTTTAGCTTTCTACAGTCATTGTTATTATAAATGTATATTTTGTTGAGATGAACAATGAAGAGATGATGTGGGCCTCCACAGCCTTTGGGTGAGGCATTGTCATACAGTCATAGAGTCATACAGCACGGAAACAGGCCCTTCAGCCCAACTTGCCCCCATGCCAACCAAGATTCCCCATCTGCACTAGTCCCACGTGCCCGCGTTTGACCCATATCCCTCTATATCATTCCCATCCATGTATCTATCCAATTGTCTTTTAAATGTCGTTACAGTACCTGCCTCAACTATCTCCTCTGGCAGCTCATTCCATATACCCGCCACCCTCTGTGTGGAAAAGTTATCCCGCAGGTTCCTATTAAATCTTTCCCCTCTCACCTGTGGAATTCTCTGCCACAGAAAGCAGTGGAGGCCAATTCACTGGATGCATTCAGGGAGAGTTAGATATAGCTCCTGGGGCTAATGAAATCATGGGATACGGGGAGAAAGCAGGAACGTGGTACTGATTTTGGATGATAAGCCGTGATCATATTGAATGGTGGTGCTGGCTTGAAGGGCCAAATGGCCTACTCCTGCACCTTTTTTTCTATGTTTCTAAGTAAACCTATGTCCTCTGGTTCTTGATTCCCCTCCTGTGGGTAAAAGATTCTGTGCATTCATCCTATTTATCCCCGTCATGATTTTATACACCTCTATAAGATCGCCCCTTAGCCTTCTGCACTCCAAGGTATAAAGTCCCAGCCCGTGCAGTTGGCGGCTGAGGGAAAACACATTGCCTCCTTATTAAGAAATAATTGCCTGGAGCTGTTCTGATACATCAGGGTGGGGATCAGGAAGCATATTCCTTATTCACCATTATTGAATAAGCACAGGTGAATTGCAGGGCACTGAATTAATTCTCCTTTGATGAAGCGAATGAATTTCCATACACCTATACTTACCTCATTAAACACTTTCCAATTTTAAATATAATTTTAGGACTTCAGACTTCTCTTCAGAAGCATTGCTCAATGGCTACCACTTTGGTTGTGCCATGTATTGCATTTATCCATCCCCAAAAAACAAAAGGCTTTGAGTACCTTCGTGGGTCAGGCAGTATTATTACAGTGAATGGAAAGACAACATTTCAGGTCAGGAGCCTTCTTCAGTCTAAAGAATCTTTCTGTTTAGGAAGGAACTGCAGACGCTGGTTTACACCGAATACAGATACAAAACGCTGGAGGAACTCAGTGGGACAGGCAGCATCTCTGGAGAGAAGGAATGGGTGATGTTTTGGGTCGAGACCCTTCGAGTCCGAAGAAGGGTCTCGACCCAAAATGTCACCCATTCCTTCTCTCCAGAGATGCTTGCTGACCCACTGAGTTACTCCAGCATTTTGTGTCTAAAGAATCTGTCTATTCCTTCCACAGATGCTGCCTGACCCGCTGAGTTCCTCCAGCCTTTTGTCGTTTTTGTCCAAGATTCCAGCATCTGCAGCCTCTTGTCTTCAGCCTAACCCTGCTTAGTACTGACCTTGACCTTTCCAATGATTTTCCATGTGAAACATATTTCATTGAGGTGAACTCAACAAACAGGTATTCAAGAGAGAGTTAGATTTAGCTCTTAGGGCTAATGGAATCAAGGGATATGGGGAAAAAGCAGGAACGGGCTATTGGTTTTGAATGATCAGCCATGATCATATTAGACAATAGACAATAGACAATAGACAATAGGTGCAGGAGGAGGCCATTCGGCACGTCGAGCCAGCACCGCCATTCAATGTGATTATGGCTGATCATTCTCAATCAGTACCCCGTTCCTGCCTTCTCCCCATACCCCCTGACTCCGCTATCCTTAAGAGCTCTATCTAGCTCTCTCTTGAATGGCAGTGCTGGCTCGAAGGGCCGAATTACCTACTCCTGCACCTATTTTCTATTTTTCTATGTTTCTATGAACTCTTCGGAAAAGATAAGAAATGGAAAGAAAGCAAAAGAGGAACAAAGTGGTATCAAATTATAAAATCAACCTTCAGAAGAGAAGACAAAAAATGAACTAATTTAGTAGTTTGGTGCAATACAGCAGCAAAACCTTAGTCATTTATAGTTCTGGTATACACTTTGGGAATAAAGGAGTATTATTAATTTATCTGTAAAGCCTGCAAGTGGGTGGTGAAGGATTAAGCTCAGCTCCATCTGAAGGAAATTAAAGTCTGAAGCATTGAGAAAGGCAAATAGTAACGCAGACCTGAATGTGCTCCCATGGCAGTCTACCCACTCTGGAATAAGCACGGACCACAAGGAAATAAGATATTATTTTGATATTTCACTTTATTGCTTGGTGAGTAAAGACTCCTACTCTGCCTCCTCACGAGGGATTCATAAGGTGTGAATGGCGAGAAAAATATTATTACAACCATAACGAAATCAAACAAAACCGAAGAAAACACTTTTTGTAAGATAAATGTGCAGGAAGGGACTGCAGATGTTGGTTTAAACCGAAGATAGGCACAAAAAGCTGGAGTAACTCAACGGGACAGGCAGCATCTCTGGAGAGAAGGAATGGGTGACGTTTTGGGTCGAGACCATAAATTATAGACGACCGCCGCTCATCCGCATAATTACTTAGATCCATTAACTTAATAAACCTTGAACGAGATCACGATTAATTAAATGCTAAATTTCAGAGGCAGAAATTCTTCCGGTTTTTGGGCTTGATGCATCAAGCAGTGGTATTATGTGGATAATTTCTTTCTTGACTGGCATTTAAGTCACTGCGAATGTAAACTGTTTTCTGGCAATACACTGGGACTCTACCCCCCTGTTACCATGGTTGAGAGATGTCAAAGTAAACCAAGGAGTCTACAACATATTAACCCAGTTCCCCGTGGATGCCAACACATTAATACTCTGTACTAATTGGCATCAAGGGCCAGAAAGTCAGAAGGGTGTATCATAAGCAGCTTGAAAACTTAGTTCTGAGCTTCCAGTTCACAGAGGTTAAAATGAAAACTGGTATGGGATCCTGTTGTGTAATTAACCTACACCAATTAAATGGAATGTAGGCAGCATTCCAGCTTCTGCTGACTAGTTATTCGAACAGTTTCTATGTCCAATCTATTCCCCACGCAGTTTGTTGGTTGCCTGCATTACCCAACTTCGCTATCAAGGTGTCCAACTTCACTATCAAGTTGCACTGTATACTGGCAGTGTGAACTATTCTGAGCGTTCCACTCCAAAAATAAAACACTATTCAAACTCAGAGGTACTCAAAGTTGGAGCTCTGGGGGCTAGTGGAATCAAGGGATATGGGGAGAAGTTGGGCACAGGTTACTGATTGTGGATGATCAGCCATGATCACAATGAATGGCGGTGCTGGCTCGAAGGGCCGAATGGCCTCCTCCTGCACCTATTTTCTATGTTTCTATGTGTTCTAGGATTGAGTACTAATGAACAAAGGTTGCCAATTGATTAATCATTGCTGTGTGATAAAGGGAGCAGCAATTGAGGTTATTAGTATATTTGGTAATATACTAATAACCTAATTTCAAAGGGCATTCGTTGACTTTAACTGCTCATATGGCATCATTAAACAAAGTTCTTCAGGCTATGCTATTGGCACGCTGCTTGTTGGTTATCCAGGGTCTTGGTTAGTTTAGTGTACACAAACAGCACGGAAACAGGCCCTTCAGCCCACTGGGTCTGTGCCAACCAGCAATTGCCTGTAAAGTAGTTCTACCCTACAACTCGGGACAATTTACAGAAGCTAATTAACCTACAAACACGCACGTCTTTGGAATGTGGAAGGAATCCGGAGCACCCGGAGAAAACCCAAGCGGTCACAGGGAGAACGTGCAAACTCCGTGCAGACAACAATAGACAATAGACAATAGGTGCAGGAGGAGGCCATTCGGCCCTTCGAGCCAGCACCACCATTCACTGTGATCATGGCTGATCATTCTCAATCAGTACCCCGTTCCTGCCTTCTCCCCATACCCCCTGACTCCACTATCCTTAAGAGCTCTATCCAACTATCTCGTGAATGCATTCAGAGAATTGGCCTCCACTGCCTTCTGAGGCAGAGAATTCCACAGATTCACAACTCTCTAACTGAAAAAGTTTTTCCTCATCTCAGTTCTAAATGGCCTACCCCTTATTCTTAAATTGTGGCCCCTTGTTCTGGACTCCCCCAACATTGGGAACATGTTTCCTGCCTCTAACGTGTCCAACCCCTTAATAATCTTATACGTTTCGATAAGATCTCCTCTCATCCTTTTAAATTCCAGTGTATACAAGCCTAGTCGCTCCAGTCTTTCAACATATGACAGTCCCGCCATTCCGGGAATTAACCTAGTAAACCTACGCTGCACGCCCTCAATAGCAAGAATATCCTTCCTCAAATTTGGAGACCAAAACTGCACACAGTACTCCAGGTGAAGTCTCACTAGGGCCCTGTACAACTGCAGAAGGACCTCTTTGCTCCTATACTCAACTCCCCTTGTTATGAAGGCCAACATTCCATTGGCTTTCTTCACTGCCTGCTGTACCTGCATGCTTCCTTTCAGTGACTGATGCACTAGGACACCCAGATCTCGTCGTACAACACCCAAGATCAGGGTCGAACCCGGGTTTACAAGGCACTACAAGGCGGCAACTCCACCACTGCGCCACCGTGCCGCTTTTGTTGAAGCCCACCATTGGCTGAATCTTCTGTGTGTAACTACTCAGTATTTCCAATTCATTATTTTCTGTTACTGAAGGAAATCCAATCAAGCAACCCCTCCAACAGATTGTGAAATGATAATTATTCCAGAATTCAACAGAATGGATTGTACGGATATGGACTTTTCAGCCCAACTGGCCTGAACTCTTCATCTATCACAACACCATAGCTTTTCACTCTTTCCAAAGTCATAAGTTTATAATAATAATAATAATAATAATAATAAGCATTTATTTTATATAGCGCCTTTCCAGAAGCTCAAAGCGCTTTACATAAACAATCATAACATAAAAACAAACAGACAAACTATCCTAACGGAGAAGCGGCGAATAAACAACGCCAGCGTCCTCTCACGTCAGGGTCCGGCAGTATACAACACAAAGCACAGGACACACAGATACAATTTTTACACAAACAGCCATCACAGTGATTGCTCTAGACACACCCTCACTGTGATGGAAGGCAAAGTCTTATCTCCTCCTCATTTCTTCTCCCGTGGTGCCACGAGGTGATCGAGGCTCCCAACTTTTTGAAGCCCCCACCGGGCAATGGTAAGTCCCAGGGCCGAGCAGAGCCGAGCAGGCCGATGAAGGTCCTGAGCCCCCACCGGGCAATGGAAAGTCCCAGGGCCGAGCCAAGCAGGCCGATGAAGGTCCTGAGCCCCCACCGGGCGATGGAAAGTGCTGCGGCCGAGCCACGCAGGGCGATGAAGGGCCTGCGAGCGGGTCGATCGTACCTTGCGCTTCGGGGTGGTCGAATCTGCTACGGCTGGAGCTCCCAAAAGCCGGTCGCCAGCCAGGGACCTGCGAGCTCCCGATGTTGCGGTCTGCAGGGCCCACGGCCGAAGCCTCCGAGATGGTAAGTCCAGGCCCTGCGACCGGAGTCTTCAAGGTCGATCCCAGCTGGAGGCCTCCGACTCCACGATGTTAGGCCGTAGCGCGAACGGAGATACGACACGGTAAAGGTCGCATCTCCGTTGAGGAGGAGATTTGAAAGAAGGTTCCCCCACCCCCCCCCACATACACAGAGTTAAAAATAGAACAAAACGTACATTAAACGATGACAATAGACAAAAAAAACAAAAAAAAGACAGAGAGACTGCCGGTGAGCCGCAGCTGCAGAACAACTTGAACAACTTGAAACAAAATGTTTCTTTGTTATGTCTTCATAACTTCCTTGCGCACAATATTTGCATATCTAAAAAGCTAAAAATATCTAATAAGACAGCACCCTTTATACTATTCAGTCTTTACGACCTATTCAAATTGGAATGTGTGTGACACTGTGGCAATGTTGCAAAGCTGAATCTCCTGTCCATCAAGAATGCAAAGATAGGCACAAAATTCTGGAGTAATTCAATGGGACAGGCAGCATCTCTGGAGAGAAGGAATGGGTGACATTTTGGGTTGAGACCCTTCTTTAGGCCCAAAAAATAATAATAATAATAATTAACCGTCCTTTACAAGCTCCACTGGCTCCCCATCCCCCAGAGAATCCAGTACAAAATCCTCCTCATGACCTACAAAGCCCTCCATAACCTGGCCCCATCCTACCTGACTGACTTCCTCCACAGACACACTCCCACCTGCACCCTCCGCTCTGCTGCTGCCAACCTCCTGTCCCCCCCCCATCCGGACCAAACTCAGATCCTGGGGGGACAGGGCTTTCTCCATCGCTGCTCCCACCCTCTGGAACTCACTACCCCAAACCGTCAGAGACTCCTCCTCACTCACCACATTCAAAACATCACTGAAGTCTCACCTGTTCAGCACTGCCTTCAACCACTGACCGTCACCTCACCTTCTGTCTCCTTTTTCTGTTCGTTTACTTATTTATCTATTTATTTTCTTCTCTATGTTCTAGTAATCCCTGTAAAGCGTCTTTGAGTGTTTGAAAAGCGCTATATAAATGTAATGCATTATTATTATTATTATTATTAATGATGCTTTAAATTTTATTCCCTCTGTGGTTCAAACTACCAGAATCGTACAGAATTAACTATTGCAATGAACAGCTTCCTTGGCTTTGGACTTTGGATTCTGTTACCAATTTCAATCAAATATATTTTAGTTCTGCTTGAGTTTTCTATGAAGGTTTCTGAACCCTACTTGAACAAGCTTGATTTGTTGGGTGTGCCAAAAACACGGATGTTTGCAGGAACTGCGTCCTATCTGCTCAGTATGCCAGTGATATTCTTGTTTCAACTGTTTCTATCCCCTCTGGAAGCCAGACGTGGTTAAAGACATTTCTAGCCAGTTCTCCATCCTTTTTACATCTGTGTTCCAAACCACTGGGAACTCATTATATTTTCAGTAACAACTTGACCAAGCAATCTTCTCTGTTGAAAATTGAATATCTTGGCAACGCTTGATTCTTGAGAGCTTCCTTAATTAATCTGAGCAACCTCTCAGCTGAACCTTTGGAAGCTGGGTAATATAATGTACGTTTCATAAGGTTTGCAAATAAAGTAGATCAAAAAGTGGCACTGAAGAGGCTTTTGGATAAGCACATGAATGGATATGATAACATGCAAGCAGAGGAGATTAGTTTACCTACCATCGTGCTCAGCATGACATTGTGGGCCGACGAGCCTGTTCCTGTACTGTTCTATGTTCTAAAGCTGAGGGCCAATGTCTGAAACAAGCCCTTCAGATAGGCCTCTAGCAATCTGCAGATTGTGGCTTTGAGTAGTGGGACATGAACTCAAGTGAGTCAGAGTATCGGAGGGAGATCGAATGGCTGACTCAATGGTGCCAGAACGCCAACCTTGCTCTCAAAGTATCACAAAATGCTGGAGTAACTCAGCGGGTCAGGCAGCATCTCAGGAGAGAAGGAATGGGTGACATTTCGAGTCGAGACCCTTCTTCAGACTGAAGGAGGGTCTCGACCCGAAACGTCACCCATTCCATCTCTCCTGAGATGCTGCCTGACCCGCTGGAGTTACTCCAGCATTTTGTGATACCATCGATTTGTGCCAGCATCTGTAGTTATTTTCCTACACAACCTTGCTCTCAACGTCAGTAAAACCAAGGAACTGATTGTAGACAAGGAAGGTCGAGGATCCACAAAAACCTGTCTTCATCGGCAGGGTGGTGGTGGAGAGAGTCAATAACATCAAGTTCCCAGGTGTGCATATCTCTTAAGATCTATCCTGGACTCAGCAAATTGGCGCAATCATAAAGAAAGCTCGTCAATGCCTCAACTTCCTTAGAAGATTGATGAGATTTGGTATAATTGATGAATACTTGAATTTCTGCAGGTGTATGGTAGAGAGCACATTGACCGATTGTATCACGGCCTGGTTTGGCAACTCGAACGCCCAAAAACGAAGGCAATTTGCAAAATTTGGTGAGCACTGCCCAATCCATCACAGGTACTGACCTCCCCACCATTGAAGGAAACTACAGGAAGCTCTGCTTCAAAAAGGCTGTCGGCATCATCAAGGATTCACACTACCCTGGCCATGCTCTCATTTCAGTCTGCTCTCAGGAAGAATGTACAAGAGCCTGAAAATTGTAACGTCCAGTTTCAGGGACAGCTTCTTCCCCAGAACATCAGGCTACTGAACACTACGATCTCCAACTGAACTTCAAACTACAAACTGACTTCATTGCACGAGGGACTTTTTTTCTTTTTTTGCACAAATAGTTTTTTTATTGAACTATTTTTCTGTTTGTTTATTATATTGTACATTGACTATTGTATTCACAGTCCTGTAGTGCTGCTGCAAGCAAGAATTTCATTGTTCCTTTTTCGATACATCTTTATACTAAAACTCTCGTTTGTTTGTTTGTTTGTTCCTGAACTACAACCAGAGCAGTATACAATAGTGCGACAATTTTAGGCCCACCTTACTCACCATCGTTCCTTTGGTGCTAATGGAAGAAGTTTCATTGAAATCGGTGTTATATTTTTTAAGTTATTCACATTTAAAAGTTTAAATCTATCTCCTTGGGAGGAGGGGGAGGGAGGGAGGGAGGGGGGTGGAGGGAGAGGGGGGGAGGGAGGAAGGGGGGAAGGGGAGGGGGGAAGGAGGGGGGAGGGGGACAGGGGAGAGGGGGGAGGGAGGGGGAGGAGGTAGGGGGGGAGGTGGGGGGAGAGGGGAGGGGGAGGAGAGGGTGCTTCACCAATGCATGAGAGGTTTGGGCCCAGCAGGTCCACTTGGTCTAGTATAACAATAAAACACTCTTGACTCTTCACTCCACTTTGAGTGACTACCATTCAATAGCAAGAAATTGTCATTCCCTTCATCACATAAATCTGCATGTACTTTAGTTTAGTTTTAGAGATACAGGGATACAGGCCCTTCAGCCCACCGAGTCCGCACCGACCAGCGATCCCCGTACATTAACACTATCCTACACAGCCTTTGGCCAATTTACACATACACCAAGCCAATTAACCTACATATCTGTACGTCTTTGGAGTGTGGGAGGAAACCGAAGATCTTGGAGAAAACACACGGTTAAGTTCTATCTGGAACTTCGTGGGCAGCACAGTGGCGCAGCGGTAGAGTTGCTGCCTTACAGCGCCAGAGACCTGGGTTCGATCCTGACTACCGGTGCTTGTCTGTAAGGCGTTTGTACGCTCTGCCCGTGACCTGCGTGGGTTTTCTCCGGGACCTCCTGTATCCTCCCACACTGCAAAGACGTGCAGGTTTATCGGTTAATTAGGCCTCGCATAATTGTAAATTGTCCAAAGTGCGTGTAGGTTAGTGTTAGTGTGCGGGGATCGCTGGTCGGGCCTGTTTCCTCACTGTATCACTAAATTAAACTAAAAACTTATATTTTGGATTGTACAACCATAATGCATAGAATGATTAACCATCTTTGGAACTTTAATAGGCATCACTGATTTAGGACCCAGTAATGGCCTGTGATCGATGGCATGGGGTAGGAGTCGTTTGGAACCCGATCTGAAAAATATCCTGATTCCATTCACTATTTCAAATGTACCTTCTTGATTTGTGCATGATCACACTTGATCTTTGTGCGAGTAGAAGAAGCGAAATTAATGGATTTTCCTTGCGTTCCATCCATCAGGAGACTTTTTGCTGCACTTACACCATAATTTGATGCATCACATGCCAACTACAACTGGCGCAGCATCATAACAAACATAATGCGCTTCACTTGCTGCATTTTCCTTGCATTAATCATCTGCACTCTGTTGCTCTTGGCTGCACTTCCATGCCATATCCTTTTTCAACATGGTCTGAGCACCACCGCATGATCTGGAAAGGATCCCTGGATATGATATTAACTCGGACACATTTTCAAGGTTGAAACATTAGTCACGGAGGGGGGACCTCCCTGAAACATACGGAATAGTGAAAGGCTTGGATAGAGTGGATTTGGCGAGGATGTTTCCACAGATGGGAGAGTCTAGGACTAGAGGTCATCGCCTCAGAATTAAAGGATGTTCTTTTAGGAAGGAAATGAGTCAGTGGTTGGTGAATCTGTGGAATTCTTTGCCACAGAAGGCTGGGGAGGCCAAGTCAGTGGATATTTTTAAGGCAGAGTTAGATAGATATTTGATTAGTACAGGTGTCAGAGGTTATGGGGAGAAGGCAGGAGACCACCGGGTCCGTACCGACCAGCGATCCCTGCACATTAACACTATCCTACACCCACTAGGAACATAGAAACATAGAAATATAGAAAATAGGTGCAGGAGGAGGTCATTCGGCTCTTCGAGCCAGCACCGCCATCCATTGTGATCTTGGCTGATCGTCCACAATCAATAACCCGTGCCTGCCTTCTCCTCATATCCCTTGATTCCACTAGCCCCTAGAGCTCTATCTAACTCTCTCTTAAATCCATCCAGTGATTTGGCTTCCACTGCCCTCTGTGGCAGAGAATTCCACAAATTCACAACTGTCTGGGTGAAAAAGTTCCTTCTCACCCCAGTTTTAAATTGCCTCCCCTTTATTCTAAGAGCAAATTTTACATTTTACCAAGCCAATTGACCTACATACCTGTACGTCTTTGGAGTGTGGGAGGAAATCGGAGCTCCTGGAGAAAACCCACATAGGTCATGGGGAGATCGTACAAACTCCATTCAGACAGCACCCATAGTCAGGATCAGGATGTCAGATTTTGCATTCTTAACGGCTTGACTATATTCGGGTCAGTTTCTTCCCAGCTGTTATCAGGCAACTGAATCCTCCTACCACAACCTGAGAGCAGTGCTGAACTACCATCTACCTCTTTGATGACCCTTGGATTATCCTTGATCGGACTTTGCTGGCTTTACCTTGCACTAAACGTTATTCCCTTATAATGTATCCACACACTGTAAATGGATCTCTTGTAATCATGTATTGTCTTCTTGCTGACTGGTTAGCACGCAACAAAAGCTTTTCACTGTACCTCGGTACACGTGACAATAAACTAAACTGAACTGAACTGAGGTATCACAAAATGCTGGAGTAACTCAGCAGGTCAGGCAGCATCTCTGGAGAGAAGGAATGGGTGACGTTTCAGGTCGAGACCCTTCTTCAGACTCTGCGTTGTACACTGAACTGAGATTCATTCATCCAGCAATCCACGTACAAACCCATGAGACAGAAGAATCTAAAAATACATCAAAATTGTTTTGCAAGGATAGGGTTTTTTAATTTAATTTCTTTCTAGCTAATTGGTTCACCGTCCTTGTCTCAAATAGCCCACAGCTATTTCTAATGTCCAGTACATTATATAGGACATATCTTCACCTATATGGTGTGAGATTCATTAACATGCAATCTTCTGTCCCAGTCTCACCTAATATCTTGCTTTGGGCTTGCTCCAACCTCCAGAATAATCTTCACCTTAAAGAGCAAGTCCACTCATTTGATATACAACCTACGTGGTTCTTGAGCTTGATTATACTTGTGTAAGTTTCTAACGTACCATCAGAGCAGGCATATTGTCCCATTCCTATTCAACAGAGAGACAGCTATTCAACAGAGTGACACAGTGTGAGTGACTGTTCAGTGGTGAGCCAGTGCTTCCATTAGCTTGCATCTGTGGCTTGCAGGTACAAACAGACATCACAGACAAACAAGTCTCAACGTTGGAAAAAAAACCCTGCGAAAAGTTATTTTGAGCATTGTAAACTCACTTAAAACTCGCCAATCATGAACGAACGACAACCTTCAACAAAGTCTTTGACGTCTGCATTACCAATGTAATGTCTTCATATCGCATGGAGATGAGGTATCTGTCTAATTCCAAACATAAAGTTTATTTTACAAGGTAGCATCTTGAAAACAATTAACATTTTGAATGTATAAAACTTTCTACATGTTGAATTTTGACAATAGGAATTGGTACAATGCAGCCAACAAGATCACAATATAAAAACCCACTGGGATACAGAAAGAACTGCATGTTCCTTGTTAAAATACACATTACCTCAAGCTATTCACCTCATCTAGTCTTTGTGGCAAGCTGTTCCATAATTCTGCCAGTTACAGGTTTGTTCTGATGTATTTTTTTGCTATTGGGTTTATTATTAACTATTAACTATTTTATAGATTTATTTTTATGGGTGGGGGGGGGGGGAATTCTATTTGGAGATAGAGAGCCTTCTTTGTTCTATTGAAGAGCAGCCAATTTTCAATATCAATTATATTTTCTATTTACTTTTGGGTCTGGCAAACATTGTTATCTGGAATGTAGAAACATTGATCTGCAGATGCTGGTTTATACCAATGTTTTGAAGTAGGGTCCTGACCTGAAACGTCACCTGTTCTTTTTCTCCAGAGATGCTGCCTGACCCGTTTAGTTCCTCCAGCACTTTGTTCCATCTTTTTTAACTATTTGATCACCCCCCCACCCCCACCCTGCAGGTGAGGCAACATCCTGGAGAACCTGGATATGAGGTTTAAATCAATCTGAAGACTGGTCCCAACCCAAAACGTCATCTATCCATGCTCTCCAGGGATCGATGCCTGACCCGCTGAGTTACTCCAGCACTTTGCGTCTTTACTTCTACACGTACATAACTTTCAACAATCAAGGGATCACAAAGCTGAAATTCATTGTGATCAGCCATGATGCAGGAAAAATGTTCCCAATGTTGGGGGAGTCCAGAACCAGGGGCCACAGTCTTAGAATAAAGGGGAGGCCATTTAAAACTGAGGTGAAAAAAAGAACTTTTTCACCTAGAGAGTTGTGAATTTGTGGAATTCTCTGCCATAGAGGGCAGTGGAGGCCAAATCACTGGATGAATTTAAGAGAGAGTTAGATAGAGCTCTGGGGGCTAGTGGAATCAAGGGATATGGGGAGAAGTTGGGCACAGGTTACTGATTGTGGATGATCAGCCATGATCACAATGAATGGCGGTGCTGGCTCGAAGGGCCAAATGGCCTCCTCCTGCACCTATTTTCTATGTTTCTATGAAATTAGGAAGAATGCAGAATGTTCTTTTTCTTGAACTTACAGTAAATAAAATTTGTGCTTTAGCTCATTTTACTTGTCCAATTCCTTGACAGTTCAGTTTTAATTTTCAAGAGAAAGCCAGACTTGAGTTGATGCCAAGACAGCTATGAAGTTACCAAAGGCATGGCATAAACCTGGAGAAAGGAAGGATGCCAGAACATGATTGGAATACTATGCTATGAAATTACAGCAGTGTCATAAAAACATGGAAACATAGAAAATAGGCACAGGAGTAGGCCATTCAGCCCTTCGAGCCAGCACCGCCATTCAATAAGATCATGGCTGATCATCCAAAATCAGTACCCCGTTCCTGCTTTCTCCCCATATCCCTTGATTCCATTAGCCCTAAGAGCTGTATCTAACCCTCTCTTGAATACATCCAGTAAATTGGCCGCCACTGCCTTCTGTAGTAGAGAATTCCACAATTCCATGAGCTGATTGCCAGGAAGTAGGGAATGGATCTCATTCCTTGAATAAATACCAATTCCATGAATGGAAATCCAGACCAGGAATGAAATGCCAAGCCAGGAACAGAATTTCAAGCAATGAATGGAATACTGTCACGTTAGCTGAGCGTCAGTCCGTGAGCGGCATGCCAAGACATGCATGGATCTCTGAGCCATGAATGAAATGCCAGGCTGTTTCGTATCAGTCTCTTGGTGGAATCCCATGCTTTGACTGAAATTCAGGGCGCAAGCAGAATGTCAGGGTATTACCAAATGTCACTGAAATACAGTTTAGTTTCAGTTCAGTTTAGTTTATTGTCACGTGTACTGAGGGTACAGTGAAAAGCTTTTGTGGTGTGCTAACCAGTCAGCGGAAAGACAATACATGATTACAATCGAGCCATTTAAAGTGTACAGATACATGATAAGGGAATAACGTTTAGTGCAAGGTAAAGCCAGCAGTCCGATCAAAGATAGTCCGAGCGAGGGTCACCAATGAGGTAGATAGTAGATGAGGTAGATGTACCTTCGGTGAGGTGGATATACATTGAGGTAGATACCAAGTCATGACTGGGATATCTCTAAATGGAATTCTTGCCCAAGAATGACATCTTACTCTCCAGACTGAATGTCAGACCATGAATGAAACTCTCAGTTGCTGAATGAATTTGTCATGCCAATAGACAATAGACAATAGGTGCAGGGGGAGGCCATTCAGCCCTTCGAGCCAGCACCACCATTCAATGTGATCATGGCTGATCATTCTCAATCAGTACCCCGTTCCTGCCTTCTCCCCATACCCCCTGACTCCGCTATCCTTAAGAGCTCTATCTAGTTCTCTCTTGAATGGATGCCATGAATGGAATGCCAAGCCAAGAATAACATACACCCTACTATATGCCTGAAATCCTCCCTGTTGGTCCTGACATAGCTGGAAGGCCAAATGCCCCCAAAGTAGAACAGGATGCAGAATTGCCGCAATTTAACTTTTCACTGATTTACATGTTTGTAGTCTGTATATGTGCTCCATCCAAGACCACAAGAAATTGCAGAGAATTGTGGATGCAGCCCAGACCCTCACACAAACCAATCTCCCTTCCATTGGCTCCGTTTACACCTCACGCTGCCTTGGCAAGGCCAGAAGCATATTCCTGGGATGGCAGGACTTTCATATGAAGAAAGACTGGATAGACTAGGCTTATACTCGCTGGAATTTAGAAGACTGAGGGGGGATCTTATTGAAACATATAAAATTCTTAAGGGGTTGGAGAGGCTAGATGCGGGAAGATTGTTCCCGATGTTGGGGAAGTCCAGAACCAGGGGTCACAGCTTAAGGATCAGGGGGAAGTCTTTTAGGACCGAGATGAGAAAACATTTCTTCACACAGAGAGTGGTGAGTCTGTGGAATTCTCTGCCACAGAAGGTACGAGGCCAGTTCATTGGCTATATTTAAGAGGGAGTTAGATGTGGCCCTTGTGGCTAAAGGGATCAGGGGGTATGGAAAGAAGGCAGGTACAGGTTACTGAGCTGGATGATCAGCCATGATCATATTGAATGGCGGTGCAGGCTCGAAGGGCCGAATGGCCTACTCCTGCACCTATTTTCTATGTTTCTATAATCAAGGATGAGTCACACCCCGGCCACTTCCTTTTTTTCCCCTCTCCCATCGGGCAAAAGGTATAGAAGTGTGAAAATGCACATCTTCAGATTCAGGGGCAGTTTCTTCCCACCTGTTATCAAGCAACTGAGCCATCCTACCAACAACTAGATAGCAGTCCTGAGCTACAATCTACCTCCTTGGAGACCCTCAGAGTATCTTTGATTGGACTTTACTGGACTTTATCTTGCACTAAACGTTATTCACCTTTTTCCCTTTATCATGTATCTGTACACTGTGGATGGCTCAGTTGTAATCGGGTGCTGCACTGTAAGGAGTTTGTACGTTCTCCCCGTGACCTGCGTGGGTTTTCTCCGAGATCTTCGGTTTCCTCCCACACTCCAAAGACGTACAGGTATGTAGGTTAATTGGCTGGGTAAATGTAAAAATTGTCCCTAGTGGGTGTAGGATAATGTTAATGTGTGGGGATCGCTGGTCGGCACGGACTTGGTGGGCCGAAAAGGCCTGTTTCCGGCTGTATGTGTATGGTATGGTATTTACTTTCCGCTGACTGGTTGGCACACAACAAAACACATGAAAATAAACTAAACTCAAACTTGTATTTGATTCCATAATGATTGTGTTGCCGAGAGACTGAAGTACAAGTAAAAACCTAGTAAACTAGCAAAAAGAGTACAACCTCTGTGATAAATTTAATGGCAACATATTGATTCCATCATCAAAAGAGCTGATAATATCTGTTTGTATTCCTGATGTCTCCTTGCTCTTGCTTTTAAACATGAAGACAACAGCTGGTACATGTCTGGAAAATTGCAGTAAATTTGGTAACAACTTTCTGATTATTTCACCCCTCATTGCATAAGACTCCATATGGTATACAATAGAAGTTTTTTTTAGCGCACTTCATTTATAATGTTAATTTAAACTCTGAGAAAAAAGATTTTTTAATTGCCTTTGAGTACAGTTAGCACTTCACACTCAGTGCTCATTTCTGGATTGTGAAACTTTTGTACGGTATGATTGCGAAGGCATAATCCAGCAATGTGTTTGATCTGAAGTGAAGAAGGGTCTCGACCTGAAACGTCACCCGTTCCTGTTCTCCAGAGATGCTGCCTGGCCCTCTGAGTCTATTTTGTGTCTATCAACATAACAAAATAACACATTGCTCTCCCTAAGTATCTTTAACATGTGTCTAGGCAAATGATGCACATGGGGATAAGAGTAGATCACTCAGCATCTCCTGGACGATCATTCAATAAATCATCTTTGATTTGTACATCAGCTCCATTTATCAATTCTTGTAGACTTTTGGAGCAGAGAAATCGTTTCCAACCTTGTGTGAAAAATATCTCTTGATGACCATCCTAAATGATTTAGTTCTGCTAGATCATTTGATCTCCTTGGAAGAAATAGTTTGTTTTTCCATTTCTATCTTCACATATTAAACACCTCAATTTGCCTGGCCTTTTATCTTTCATACATATGTAAATATAGATCATGTTTATGCAGGAAAGAACTGCAGATGCTGGTTTAAATCAAAGGTAGACACAAAATGCTGGAGTAACTCAGCGGGACAGGCAGCATCTCTGGAGAGAAGGAATGGGTGATGTTTTGAGTCGAGACCCTTCTTCAGATTCAGTTTATGCAGGATGAGTTCATAATTTGGCAATCTAATCCTCACGTTGAATTGAATTGAATTGAATAAATTTTATTAGCCAAGTATGTATACATACAAGGAATTTGCCTTGGTGCTTTGCTTGCAAGTAACAACATGACATACCCAGTAAACAATTAAAAATAAAACATTATAATTTAAAGATGTGAAGAATGAAATAAAATACCAGAGCAAAAGGAAGCTACAGACTTTTGATTGTTGAGTAGAGCTACTGCTCGTGGAAAAAAAGTTTTTTTTATGTCTGGATGTGGCTGCTTTGACAGTCCAGAGTCGCCTTCCAGAGGGAAGTGATTTAGAGTTTGTGGCCAGGGTGAGAGGGGTCAGAGATGATCTTGCCCGCTCGCTTCCTGGCCCTTGCAGTGTACAGTTCGTCAATGGGGGGAAGGTTGCATCCAACAACTTTCTCGGCTGATCGAACGATGCGTTGCAGCATCCGGATGTCGTGCTTGGTGACTGAGCCAAACCAGACCATGATGGAGAAGGTGAGGACAGACTCTATGATGGCAGTATAGAACTGGACCATCATTGCCTGTGGCAGATTGTGTTTCCCCAGCTGCCGCAGGAAGTACATCCTCTGTTGGGCCTTTTTGACTGTGGAGTCGATGGTGGCTTCCCATTTAAGGTCCCTGGAGATGATGGTTCCAAGGAACTTAAATGAATCCACAGATGTGACTGTGGTGGTGTTGATGGTGAGTGGGGAGAGGGGAGGGGGAGCTTTCCTAAAGCCCACAATCAATTCCACTGTCTTAAGAGCATTGAGCTCCAGGTTGTTGCTATGGCACCAGGATGCCAGCTGTGTCACTTCCACCCCATCCTGGATCAGTCCAATCAGGGTTGTGTCGTCCGCAAACTTGAGGAGCTTGACAGAGGAGTCTGTGTAGATGCAGTCGTTGGTGTAGAGAGAGTAAAGGAGAGGGGAGAGTACGCAGCCTTGCAGTGCTCCTATGCTGAGGGTCTGCGGGTCTGAGATGTGCTTTCCCAGCCTCACATGCTGCTTCCTGTCCATCAGGAAGTTGATGATCCACTGACAGAGGGGTTCAGGCACAGTCAACTGGGAGAGTTTGGAGTATAGTAGCTCTGGCACAATGGTGTTAAATGCAGAGCTAAAATCCACAAACAAATCCTTGCATAGGTCCCCTGGCAGTCGAGGTGTTGGAGAATGAAGTTGAGGCCTAGGTTGACTGCGTCATCCACTGATTTATTTGTCTGGTATGCAAACTGCAGGGTTCCAGCAGAGGGTGTGAGATATTTTTCAAGCCAGTACAAGTCTTTCAAGGGTCTTCATGATTACAGAGGTCAGTGTGATAGGCCTGTAGTCACTGAGACCAGTAATCCTTGGATTTTTGGGTATGGGAACAATAGTGGAGACTTTGAAGCAGGCAGGGACAGTGCAGGTTTGCAGGGACCGATTGAAAATGTCTGTAGACTGGTGCCAGTTGTTCGGCACAGAGCTTGAGGGTAGAGGGGGAAACATTTTCCGGTCCTGGAGATTGCAGTCAAAATAGCCAAAGCAGATAACTTTTTATGTATATCTGGGAAGGAGGAGGGGAAGGGATGGACAGAGGAGCTATCTGAAGTTGGAGAAGTCGACGTTCATACCACCGGGCTGCAAACTGCCCAGGCGAAATATGAGGTGCTGCTCCTCCAGAAGGGTCTGAAGAAGGGTCTCGACCCGAAACGTCACCCATTCCTTCTCTCCCGAGATGCTGCCTGACCTGCTGAGTTACTCCAGCATTTTGTGAATAAATTAACTTTTTATGTAGTTTGTGGATGATACACATTTTAGACAGGGAGCTTAGATATTGAAGGGAATGATATTTGAAGGGAAGAGGTGGATGGGATGCTAATGGAGAGATCCACTATCAACACCCTTGAGACACCATTCACCAGAATATCAAATGGGCCAAGTCACAGAACCACTGTAATCTTCAGAACAAGTCTGAAACTGGGGATTCTGCAGTGATTAACTCACAACCTGACTCACAAAGACCCACAAGGAGCATCATGGAATATGTTTCAGTAGGCTGCATGAGTACAGCTTCAACAATACCCAGCTCAATCCAGAAAGTTCCAACAATTCAACTTTTTGTAGCAGTGTTCTCCATTAGCACCCCATCCACCATCCACCACTCAGGAAAGTCATTCTCCTCAACATCCAAGCTCCATGTCTCAAATAACAGTATAACAGTATAACAGAACTTTATTGTCATTCGGTATAAATACCGAACGAAATTTCAGCAGTCACAAGGCACAGCAAAAAAGAAAAGAACACAGGACACACGACCCCAACACAAACATCCATCACAGTAACTCCAAACACCCCCTCACTGTGATGGAAGGCAACAAAACTTCCACTCTCTTCCCCCCGCGCCCACGGACAGGCAGCTCGACCCCTACCGAGGCGACCGAACCGCACAGCCCCCGCAAGGGGATGGAAGGCCCCGCGGCCGAGCCGCACCGGGCACCGAAACGTCCCGCGGCCGAGCCGCGCCGGCGATGTACCAAACACAAAATGCACAAAGGTTACCTGTCCTGGTTGCTCTGATAGCCCCTCCCAAATCTGTGACTTATTCCACCAACAAGCTGAAAGGAATTACATGCAGGGGAAAATCACGACATGCAGGCTCTCTCCATGTGACTGCCATCCTGACGTGAAAATGAATAACTGTCCCTTCTTAGATGGTCACAAAATGCTGGAGTAACTCAGTGGGATAGACAGCATCTCTGGAGAGAAGGAATGAGATCATTTTTCCCTGTGTAGGAAAGTACTGCAGATGCTGGTTTAAATCAAAGATAGACACAAAATGCTGGAGTAACTCAGCGGGACAGGCAGCATCTCTGTAGAGAAGAAATTAGATCCTTTTTCCCTTGTTCTTTGCTTAGCTTAGACGCTAAAGCTTCCTGCAAGGCAACACTATGCGAGTACTCTATCCAAAATAAAACTGCAGCAGCTTAACCATCACCTTCTCAAGGGCATCAATGCATTCATTGATATCACCTGGAGTGAATTAAATTGGCTTCTGTGATGGGTGTGCTGATCCTATTAAATCTGTAGCGTATCAACTGATGCCTCAAACAAAAGATTCCAGACCTAGTTTTAGTGCAACTTAATCTTTATTAGCGCTTGAGTTGCTTAAGCATGCATGCAAACCATTAACATCTAATAACATCACATTTGATTTACTGTTCCAGCTTATCACTTCTTGCACCAAATCACAAGGCTCATGGCTTGGTCTCAAATTTCTTTTGTTTTTAAGGGGACAGTTCAAAGATGGAAGTTTGGATGTGGGGAAGCTTTCTGCAGCGCCAGCCATCATAAGGTCATAAGTGATAAGGGCAGAATTAGGCCATTCGGCCCATCAAGTCTACTCCACCGTTCAATCATGGCTGATCAATTTCTCCCTCCTAACCCCATTCTCCTGCCTTCTCCCCATAACCCTTGACACCCATACTAATCCAGAGATGAGATTGACTTGGGACTCTCAAAAGTCACAACCCGTTTAACGAATTCTCCACTGGCATAATGTGGGGGAAAGAGGAGCCATAGTGAAATATTCTTCTTGAACAACAGGAGGAAAAAAATCTACTGCTGACTTAAAGAGAGCATGGCCAAGCAGTTAGCATCACAAACTTTGCGCAATACTCTTGGATGCAGTGCAAAATTTGTACGGTATGCACCTGTTTATGGTCCCTCCCTTCCTACTGAAGTTAAAGAAGTAAGCAGCAGGGAAACTGGCCATTCAGCCCATCACATCCACGCTGAACACTGGTAACCATCCATAGTACATCTAGAACCATCATCTAGAGCTTGCCCCATAGCTTTCTATGCCTTGGTGATTTAATCTTTCAGTTGAGTTTACTTTATTGTCATGTGTATCAAGCTACAGTGAAAAGCTTTTGTTGCGTGTTAACCAATCAGCGGAAAAACAATACGTGGCTACAATCGAGCCATCTACAGTGCACAGATACACGATGAAGGAAATAATGCGAATAATATTTAGTGCAAGATAAAGCCAGTAAAAGCTGATCAAAGATAGTCCGAGAGTCTCCAATGAGGTAGATAGTATCAGGCAACTGTTATCAGGCAACTGAACCATCCTACCAACAACTAGAGAGCA
Source organism: Rhinoraja longicauda (assembly GCF_053455715.1). Lineage (NCBI taxonomy): Eukaryota > Metazoa > Chordata > Chondrichthyes > Rajiformes > Arhynchobatidae > Rhinoraja > Rhinoraja longicauda. Next base: position 14,650,469 of record NC_135954.1, read on the forward strand.
GTCCTGAACTACGATCTACCTCATTGCACACCTTCAGACTATCTTTGGAGCATAACCCCCCCAATCTCCCCCACCTCCCCCACCACCACCCCCCCCCCCCACCACCACCCCCCCCCCCCCCGCCATCACCCTCCCCCGCCACCACCCCCCCCCGCCACCACCACCCCCCCGCCACCACCCCCCCCCCCGCCACCACCGCCCCCCCACCACCGCCCCCCCACCACCGCCCTCCCCCCGCTTTAGTACTCAGTGCCCCATCTAATGAAGGTCGGTATTCCATTTATATTCTTAAACACATTATCTACTTTCAGTTGTGCAGTCAGCTTATGCAGCCAGCTTCAATGATCTTCGTATTTGCCACAGGTTACTTATATTTATCAATTCTCGCAAGGATCTTACCATTCATGATGTATATCTGAGTCTCATTACTATATCTAAAATACATTGCCTCACATTTATCAGGATAAACTCCATCTGCTGTGTAGGAGCCATTTTGCAATTATTAGTTATTTTTGCTTGTTAATATTATTACCTTGTATTCTGCTGTAGTTTGGACACTACAGAGTTAATGCAATGCTTACGTCGGGGCTGGGCGGAGCCAGAGTACGGGCAGTTGGGTACGTGCTGGCATAGTGGGTGAGCTGGGAGGTGCTGACAGAGGGTCAGCTAGAAGCTCCTCCAAAAGATTTATCAGCCATGATGTAATCGCCTGTAAGTTTTATTAACTAGAAGATTAATACAAACTGTGTCGAAATTATATCTGGCAATTCGTAACGATCGCATAGACTGTGGTAAGATATGGAATTTTACCTAGCAATTAATAACCAGTCAATGACAAGAGATATGCCAATATGTTTATTGCACCTTCAAATAAAGAAGACTAACTATTAAACGTCTGGGAGGATTTCTGTTATTAGTTGTTCGAGTTATTACGTTTATCGCTGACCCGGTCTATGCAAATGGCAGCTTGGGAGCTAATTGAGATAGACGAGAAGTTGGCCGCTACATGCTGTTTTTCAGCCGATTTCACCAACACATTGCAGCACGGTGGTGCAGCAGTAGAGTTGCTGCCTCACAGCACCTGAGACCCGGGTTCGATCCTGACTAGGGGTGCTGTCTGTACAGAATTTGTACGTTCTCCCTGTGACCGTCGCGGGTTTTCTCCGGTTTCCTCCCACATTCCAAAGACGTACGGGTTTGTAGGTCAATTGGCTTCTGTAAAGTTGCAAATTGTCCCTAGCGTGTAGGATTGTGCTAGTGTATGGGGGTCAGCACGGACTTGGTGGGCCAAAGGGCCTGTTTCCACGCTGTATCTCTAAACTAAATTAAACATCAATATCATCCTGTAGCCTATGACTACCCTCCTCACTTAGAAACATAGACATAGAAACATAGAAAATAGGTGCAGGAGTAGGCCATTCGGCCCTTCGAGCCTGCACCGCCATTCAATATGATCATGGCAGATCATCCAACTCAGTATCCCGTACCTGCCTTCTCTCCATACCCCCTGATCCCTTTATCCACAAGGGCCACATCTAACTCCCTCTTAAATATAGCCAATGAACTGGCCTCAACTACCTTCTGTGGCAGAGAATTCCACAGATTCACCACTCTCTCTGTGTGAAAAAAAACTTTCTCATCTCGGTCCTAAAAGACTTCCCCCTTATCCTTAAACTGTGACTTTCATCAACTCCACCAGTCTTTATGTCAATTAACATGCAAATTCACACGTCTTTGGGATGCGGGAGGAAACAAGAAAATCAGGAGGGAACCCACATAGTCACAGGACGAATGCGCACACAGACCTCACCCAGGTTCAGGGTCGAACCCGGGGTCTCTGGCACTGTGTGCCAGCAGCTGTGCCACTGTGCCACAGACATTGGAGTTCACTCACAGAGGTCAATTCTCAAGGAAGCTGATCTATTTTGAGGATGATTGGGCACAAGATATGTGGTTTTCATGCACCAGTTCCAATGCTTACACTTTATTGCTTTAGTTTAGGAGAGTGGTTGATTTTCCACCTGGTTATGCAGTAACAGAAAGAGCTGGACAACAATAAGGAGTGTCCACTGGAGGCTATCACTCTCTCTGAGTTCTGTTAATCTGGGAACAAATGTTTAATTTAGTTTAGTTTAGAGATACAGGGCGGAAATAAGACCTTCGGCCCACCGAGTCCACACCGACCAGTGATCCCTGCACACTAACATTATCCTAAACTCGCTAGGGACAATTTACAATTATACCATGCCAAATAACCTACAAACCTGTACGTCTTTGGAGCATGGGAGGAAACCGGAGATCCTGGAGAAAACCCTCTCAACATTGGGAACGTTTATCCTGCATCTAGCTTGTCTCGTCCTTTTATAATTTTATACATCTCTATAAGATCCTGTCTCATCCATCTAAACTCCAGTGAGTTTTTCCAATCTCTCATATGACATCCCTCCATCCCAGGGATTAACCTTGTGAACCTACGCTGCACTGCCTCAATAGCAAGGACGTCCTTCCTCAAATTAGGAGACCAAAACTGCACACAATACTCCAGATGTGGTCTCACCACAATACAACTGCAGATGGACTTCTTTGCTCCTGTACTCAAATCCATTTACAGTGTCAAAAATACATGATAAGGGAATAATGTTTAATGCAAGGTAAAGCCAGGAAAGTCCAATCAAGGAGAGACCGAGGGTCACCAAAGAGGTAGATAGTAGTTCAGCACTGCTCTCTGGTTGTGGTAGGATGATTCAGTTGCCTGGCAACAGCTGGAAACTGTCCCTGAATCTGGAGGTGTGCGTTTTCACGCTTCTATACCTTTTGCCTGATGGGAGAGGGGAGAAGAGGGAGTGACCAGGGAAGAGGGAGTGGTCAGGTTAAAATCCCTTCCATCACCATGAATATTTCAGGTCATCTGTCAAATGTCATCTGTGTTCAAATGGCACCGTGTTCAAATGAGCATGAATGGACTCTTTGATTATTGAAAGGGGACCGTCAACATAAACATAGGCACCACTGTGGTGTCAGGGATTGCTGGTATTCTGGCAAAAGTTAAGCATTCATTATTTTGTCAAAAATCAATAAGAAACTGTGGGGATTTATTTTGCAGAAAGCTCATATGACTGTAAGACTAATTTCCCCGAGGAATCCATCCACCAGAATTACCATTACGTGACAGGACTAAGCTAGTCATAGAAGGAACAGAAACAACAGCAATTAAAATGTTGAATTTGGCGTGTTGAGGCCGCTATGCCAAGCAGTTGTGTAATCAGGTTTTATATGTTTCTGTATCATGTAACAACCATTCTTCACGAAGTGTGGATGTGTAATTAAATACTACAAGAATACTAACTCAATTCCTATCTTAATTTAGTTAGAATGGTGATGATTTTAAGGAAACAAACAAAGGAAGAATTTTTAAAATACACAGTTAATTGAAGTAGTTATCTTTCTGTATCACTATTAGGTTGTGACTAAACTCAGTTAAAGATGTTGCTACTTTTTTTTCTGGAAGTGCACAGAGAGGAAAATTGTACTCTAGAAGTTGAGAGGAAGAGTTAATAGTTTGGAATAAAGAAAAGCTAATATTTTGTAACTGTCTTTTCAGTAGAAAAAATATTGCAAATATAAAAGAAAATGAAATAGTGCTGAAAGGGCCTGTCCGACTGCCGGCGACTATCAAAGTTGTAACAGATCGCCGAACTTTTCTTTTACCCGACGACAATGACCACGACAATGCCGAGTCAGGTCGAGATTACAGCGTCTTCTGAAACATCGCGAAAATTCCCACGCTGTCAATGCTTCTCCAGCGTCCTGGTTTTCGCTGAAATCACTGAGAAGTCGGTAAGTACTTGAGAGTTTTGAACTATAACATCTTGTATGGGTTACTTAAAAACCAAGCTTCACTGTAACAAGAAATAAACTGGATTTACTTCCAGTTTACTAATAGCTGTATTAAAAAAACAATTAAAAAAGTGGTTCAGTGGATTTTTGTGAAAAGTGTGTGGGCATTCTTTGAAAATGTGAGGGAGATGCATATCTGGTTTCTGGGTTGCATCTCTGGGTTTGGAGCTCACTTTAAATGTAATGGCTGAGACCAAAAACATCGCGAAAGTTCCCACGCTGTCAATGCTTCTCCAGCGTCCTAATTTTCGGTGAAATCACTGACAAGTCGGTAAGTACTTGAGAGTTTTGAACTATAACACCTTGTATGGGTTACTTAAAAACCAAGCATCACTGTAACAAGGCATAAACTGGATTTATCTTCCAGTTTACTAATAGCTGTATTTAAAAAAATAATTTAAAAAGTGGTTCAGTGGATTTTTGTGAAAGGTGTGTGGGCATTCTTTGAAAATGTAAGGGAGATGCATATCTGGTTTCTGGGCTGAATATCTGGGTTGGGAGCCCACTTTAAATGTAATGGCTGAGGCCAAAAACATTGTGAAAATTCCCACGCTTACCTGACCGTCAAACTGTCGCCTCCAATCTACCTGTCAAATGTCCTGACAGTAAATAAATTGGTTGAACACAAGCATTTTATGGTATTTTGAACTGACTTTACTTATTTAAATATGATGTGCTTCTAAATGTATCTTAAGAGAACCTATCAAACCTGGGGACAGCATGCGACAGCGACCGCAATAAGCAATGCTACCTGGCGACAAGCCAGCTGTCGCCGAGAGATTTCAAACCGTTTGATTTCTCGGCGATGCGCCGAGATCCACTACGATCCACTACGATCTTTGGAAGACTCCTCACGATCATGCCCGCGACACCCCGGCGAACGTTCGGCGACAGCCTAGTCGCCAGCAGTCGCCTTAAAATCGCCTAAGTGGGACAGGCAATAGACAATAGACAATAGACAATAGGTGCAGGAGTAGGCCATTCAGCCCTACGAGCCAGCACTGCCATTCAATGCGATCATGGCTGATCACTGTCAATCAGTACCCCGTTCCTGCCTTCTCCCCATACCCCCTCACTCCGCTATCCTTAAGAGCTCTATCCAGCTCTCTCTTGAAATCATCCAACGAACTGGCCTCCACTGCGTTCTGAGGCAGAGAATTCCACACCTTCACCACTCTCTGACTGAAAAAGTTCTTCCTCATCCCTTAAGAGACACGTGGGGTAGGTTATCAGAGCCTTTTCTCCAAGGTGGAGATTTAAAATACTAAAGAACCTTGGTTTAAGATGAGAATAGAGCAGTTTCAAAGAGATTAGTAACCCTCGTATTTTACACAGTGGGTGGTGGGTGCCTGGAACATGTTGCCAGGGGAAGTGGTAAAAGCAGATACAATAGCAGCATTTAAAAGGCATTTTGAAAGACACATGAATGTGCAGGGAATAGAGGGATACAGACCTTGTCCAGGCAGATGGCTATAGTTTAGACTCGGGTCAATGGTCATAGTGGGCTGAAGGGCCTGTTCCTATGCTGTACAGTTCTATGGGTCCGAAATCATTGTGCAAGAGAGAGTGAAACATAGGCAGAATAAACTTGATTACATGAAATGAAAATCGTGCCTGTCAAATTTAATAGTTATTTGAGTCTGGATGAACGAAATCCCACAGATATAAAGATACAGATGCCTGCTGATGTTGAAATCTTAAGCAAAAAATCAAACAGCTGGAGGAACTGGTTGGGTCAGGCAACATCTGAGGAGGTAAACAGTCAGACAAGGTTTCAAGTTGATGACAGATGATGTCGAAGGGAGGAATCTGGAAGAAGGAAAGAGGCAGGGAAGAGTTGGCAAGTGATAGGGGGATCCAGGTAAAGATGAGTCAGGCAGGGGAGAGTAAAGCAGAGATAGTAAATAAGACTAGAGATGATAAGTAGGAAGATCGCAGGGTGCAAATGCTAGAAGCTGATAAGAAAGGAAAGTGGTAGTGAAATGTGGAACCAGAGAGGGAATCCTGCAAATATAATGTATTGGAAGTTGTTGTGATATTGCTGGGATTACTTTGTGTGTCCAAGGACTACTTTGTATGCCTGTGTATATAAGTGATTGGTGTGATTAGGCGGTCACTCTGGATCCAGGCGGCCTTGGAATAAACAGCCTGAAGTTAAGCTCCACCATGATAACATCTTAAACATGTGTACTCGTGGTCCTTCCAGAGTCACAACAAAGGTACAACAGGTACCGGACCACGAAGTACAACAGAAGTCAGTAAAGACATTTGATAAAATACCATGCAATAATACCATGCAATGGCTCATAGTATTTTGATTAATAGTTTGGATAGGTATTCCGCAAAAAAGCAAAGTGTGGAGATAAACACATGAAGCTGGAGTAACTCAGCAGGGCAGGCAGCATCTCTGGAGAGAAGGAATGGGTGACGTTTTGGTTCAAGACCCTTCTTCAGATTCTTCTTCAGACTGCTTTGTCTGGGCGGCACGGTAGCGCAGCGGTAGAGTTGCTGCTTTACAGCGAATGCAGCGCCGGAGACTCAGGTTCGATCCTGACTACGGGTGCTGCACTGTAAGGAGTTTGTACGTTCTCCCCGTGACCTGCGCGGGTTTTCTCCGAGATCTTCGGTTTCCTCCCACACTCCAAAGACGTACAGGTATGTAGGTTAATTGGCTGGGTAAATGTAAAAATTGTCCCTAGTGGGTGTAGGATAGTGTTAATGTACGGGGATCGCTGGGCGGCACGGACTTGGAGGGCCGAAAAGGCCTGTTTCCGGCTGTATATATATGATATGATATGATATGATACAACAATTGGGTGAAATGAAATTGTGAGAATGATAAGAAGAGTCTGCACAAAGACACAACAGGTTAAATTTAGCTGTTAAATATGGGTAGAAAGAAACAAATATTATTTAGGTATTATTGAATACTGATGTTCATTAGCATACTTACAAGGTGCACAGACAGTTAGCGAGCTATTAGGAAGTTCTGCTAAAACCTGTCAGACTTTGGCAAGGCTACATTTGGAATCATATGTCCAATTTAAATGTGTTTATTCAAGGAAGTACACATCTGCTGCGAAAGCACTGCAATGTTTGCTAGGTTAGTTCCAGTTACAAAAGATTATAAGGATTGGTAAAGCATACCCTATGGAGTTGATAAAAACGAAAAGCAAATTTATTGAATCAAATAAGAACCTAAAGAATTGAGGGGAAACCCAGATACATATGCCACAAGTAAAATGAAAGATGTTTCATGCAATGAAGTGAGAAAGAGAGTTTGCAGAATCAATTTGGTGCATTATAGAGATTGCAGGTTGTAGAAACTCACCACTTCAGAACCAGAAACCAAAGATAATCCATTTGGGATTATGCAGTGAGGTTAAAGAAATGATCATGATATTGCCATTTTAATACCTACCTGAACTGAGCACTGACAAGTTTAACGGGGCGTGCTGTTTTGAGCAATGCCTCAACGTTAATGGAACTGGATTCTAAAAATACCAGAGGAATTGTTTGCCAATGCGTTATATCAATGTAAACACAAGTAGAAAATGCTAGAGCTCCATCATTGAGCCTAAGTCACATCAGTGAGTTTGGCAAGAGAAGGCTGGCAAGCAGGAAAATCTGTGTCAGATGTATGGAGATTACTCATCATAGATGGGCACAAAAAGCTGGAGTAACTCAGGGGGACGGGCAGCATCTCTGGAGAGAAGGAATGGGTGATGTTTCGGGTTGAGATCCTTCTTCAGATACCTTAGATACCTTGGTTTAGAACAGTGAAATACTCCTGGTTGCCAAACACTTTAACTTCCCTTCCCATTCAGTTACTGATCTTTCTGTCCTGGGCCTCCTCCACTATCAGCATGAGGCTAAACGCAAATTGGAAGAACAGCACCTTATATTTCGCTTTGGCAGCCGGCAACCTGCGGTATGAATATTAATTTCTCTAACTTCAAGTAACCCTTGCATCCCCTCTCTCCCCGTCCCTCCCCCACCCTAGTCGTCTTGCAAGTTTCACTGTCGGCGTGCTTAGTTTCACTGCTTCACTCGTTAGTTTCATTCGTTATCACCTTCTCTAAGGCCAACAATGGACCATTGGGTCATTGTTGGATCCACCTTTCCTTGGTCATCATTGCTGGCTTTGATCTGTCTGGCATACCTTTCATTCATTGGTTCTTTGTACCTCTTCATATCTCTAGTTTCCCTCTCCCCCTGACTCCCAGCCTGAAGAAGGGTCTCGACCCAAAATGTCACCTATTCCTTCTCTCCAGAGATGCTGCCTGACCCGCTGAGTTACTCCAGCATTTTGTGTCTGTCTTCAGTGAAATGCTTGAACCGTACAAAGTAAGGGCAGCGTGTCAGGCCACACCCAGCATGGCAAATCAGAAAAGCCGAAGCCAAGTCGGCACGGTGGCGCAGCGGTAGAGTTGCTGCCTTACAGCGATTGCAGCGCCAGAGACCCGGGTTCGATCCCGACTACCGGTGCTGGCTGTACGGAGCTTGTACATTCTCCCCGTGACCGCGTGGGTTTTCTCCGAGATTTTCGGTTTTCACCCACACTCCAAAGACGTACAGGTCTGTGCGTTAATTGGCTCGGGTTTGTATACTTGGTATAAGTGTAAATTGTCCCTAGTTGTGTAGGCTTGTGTTAATGTGCGGAGATCATTGGTCAGTGCAGACTCGGTGGGCCGAAGGGCCTGTTTCCGTGCTGGACGTCGAGAAAAAAAAGTTGGGACTAAAAGTAAGGGAAAAACGAATGAAAAGAAAACTCTCAGAGGAGAGCCATGTCAAAAACTGCAGCTAATGAGCTGCCTGAAGAACAAAGTTTAGACAGTATACAAGTATTCCTGGCAAATATAGAAAATGCGATGATGTTAACACTGAAGTTGGTGACTGATTCAGCTGCTAACTGTTTGATTATAAGCAGAGATGTGTTCATCAGTAGTTTCAGCAAAGTGCCATTAGCAAAAAACGTGCTGAATCTGAAGACTTATTCTGAGAAGAAGCTGAAAACTCTGGGTCAGGTGCAATGTGTCGTTTCTCACAAAGGTCAAAATATAAGCTCCAATTAAAATTGCCAACAAACAAAAACAGATCAAATCTCAGAAAGACTGAAGCGAAGAGCTAAACATGGATTGGAACAAAGTATTTAGCATGAGCATTTTGTAACCATGTCTCAATAGTCTTCAGCAGCAAAAATAAATAATAAATCTGTACCCAGATATTCATAGGTAGTCTAGACAATAGACAATAGACAATAGGTGCAGGAGTAGGCCATTCGGCCCTTCGAGCCAGCACTGCCATTCAATGTGATCATGGCTGATCATTTTCAATCAGTACCCCGTTCCTGCTTTCTCCCCATACCCCCTGACTCTGCTATCCTTAAGAGCTCTATCTAGCTCTCTCTTGAATGCATTCAGAGACTTGGCCTCCACTGCCTTCTGAGGCAGAGAATTCCACAGATTCACAACTCTCTGACTGAAAAAGTTTTTCCTCATCTCTGTTCTAAATGGCCTACCCCTTATTCTTAAACTGTGGCCCCTGGTTCTGGACTCCCCCAACATTGGGAACATGTTTCCTGCCTCTAACATGTCCAACCCCTTAATAATCTTATACGTTTCGATAAGATCCCCTCTTATCCTTCTAAATTCCAGTGTATACAAACCTAGTCGCTCCAGTCTTTCAACATATGACAGTCCCGCCATTCTGGGAATTAACCTAGTAAACCTATGCTGCACGCCCTCAATAGCAAGAATATCCTTCCTCAAATTTGGAGACCAAACCAGTGCAGGACTTTCACAGTCAATGGCAGGGTCCTGGGAAGTGTTATAGAGCCAAGGGATCCAGGAGTACAGGTACATAGTTCTCTGGAAGTGGCGTCACAGGTAGATACGGTTGTCAAAAGGGCTTTTGGTACATTGGTCCTCATCTGACAGGGTATTGAGAATAGAAGTTGGGATGTTTGTTATAGTTATACAAGATATCGGTGAGTCCACACTTGGAGTAAATGCCTCAATCAGTATCTGTGGTGCCAAAATGGAAAACTGTATTCAATTTTGGTCACCCTGCTATAAGACGGATGTCATTTAAGTACAGAGGATGTTCTCAGGACTTGAGTCGCTGAACTATAAGAAGTTGGGCAGGCTAGGACTTTATTTCGCAGGAGGTGGAGGGAAGATCTTATAAGATCATGAGATGGATAGGGTGAATGCATGAAGTCTTTTACCCAGTCTAGGGCAATCAAGAAACAGAGATTTAAAGTGAGAGGGGCATGATTTAATACAAACCAGAAGGCCAACATTTTCACTCAGAGAGTGGTGGGTATATGGAACAAGCTGCCAGAGGAGGTAGTTGAGGCAGATATTACAAGAGCATTTAAAGACACTTGGACAGGTACATGGATAGAATGGGGAGGGGGGAGGGGGAGGGGAGGAGAGGGTCCTGCACCAATGCAGGAGAGGTTTGGGCCCAACGGGTCCACTTGGTCTAGTAGTTTATAAGTTTGTCAGAGTCATTGGTGTCATCTGAGTTTCCTCAGTCTGCTATGGAAGTAGAGGATTGGCATGCCTTCTTGGCCGTCCTTCAATGTGGCCATTTCATGGCAGATTGTTGGTTATATTTACGCCAAGGAACCTGAGGTTCTCAACCTTTTCCATTTTGACACCACAGATACTGATTGAGGCATTTACTCCATCACACTTCCTGAAGTTGATAACTAGCTCCTTCATCTTGTTGACATTGAGAGAGATGTTGTTGTCCTGACACCATGTTACTAAGTTCTCCATCTCCTTCCTGTGTTCTGTCTCGTCATTGTTCGTGATCCGGCCCACCACAGTGGTATCATTTGCAAATTTGTCGCTGGAGTTAAAGCTAAATTTTGGCCGTTTTGCATTGCAGAGATATGCAGAATCATCTGGTAAGCAAGGATGAAAGATTCAGGGAAGTTAACATATTCAACATCATATTTAAGCAAAGAGAATCAAGCAGAAGTCATGAATTTGAATTCACTCCAGAGGTGTTCTATAGTTGCTGAACAAATGATATCTTCAATGAGTCTGGAGATGGACAGTGTGTAAAATTATGAGAGGAATAGATCATGTAAATACACAGGGTCTCTTGCCCAGAGTAGGTGAATCGAGGACCAGAGGACAGAGTTTTAAGGTGAAGGGGAAAAGATTTAATAGGAATCTGAGGGGTAACTTTTTCACACAAAGGGTGGTAGGTATATGGAACAAGCTGCCAGAGGAGGTAGTTGAGGCTGGGACTATCCCAACGTTTAAGAAAAAGTTAGACAATTAAATGGGTAGGACAGATTTGGAGGGATATGGACCAAACGCAGGCAAGTGGGACTAGTGTAGCTGGGACATGTTGGCCGATGTGGGCAAGATGGGCTGAAGGGCCTGTTTCCACATTGTATCACTCGATGACTCTATGGATGTTACATTTAGAATATCTGTGGAGTCTCAAAGATGAAAACAACAATTGAACACATTGAAAATATTTTAATTCATTAATCCAATTTAATACGATATAATGAAATAAATAATTTCTTCACTCAAAGCCCTCCAGATCACAGTTGTCATGAATTCCATCATAAATTCATGCTCTGTCACTGGCTTCAATTTACTCTCAAAATTCAGGCCAACTTTCAACAATGGGTTGTGCAGATGGGGAATGGGAAAGGTGTTTGCATCAGCCTTCTTCAGACGAAGAAAAAATGTGGAGAAGAAAGTGGTTGATTGTATGAAAATGGAGCATGTACATTGATGTCTGCAATCAGTCAGTGATTACAGTTAGAGTACAGATACTTACATTATTCCCACTTATTAAACTAACACGGCACGGTGGCACAACGGTAGAGTTGCTGCCTTACAGCGCATGCAGCGCCGGAGACTCAGGTTCGATCCTGACTACGGGTCCTGTACTGTAAGGAGTTTGTACGTTCTCCCCGTGACCTGCGTGGGTTTTCTCCGAGATCTTCGGTTTCCTCCCACACTCCAAAGACGTACAGGTATGTAGGTTAATTGACTGGGTAAATGTAAAAATTGTCCCTGGTGTGTGTAGGATAGTGTTAACGTGCGGGGATCGCTGGGCGGCGCGAACTCGGTGGGCTGAAGGGCCTGTTTCCGCGCTGTATCTCTAAATCTAAAAAATAAGATGTATATCGGAAATATGAAAAAAAAATAAAAATAAAATAACAAGTGGAACCATGAAAACCACAGATATACAAAAACCTCTTCAGTCATACAAACACCTTTTGTAGATTCACGCAATTAATTTGATTTTGTTGAAATATTAAAATAATGTGTTGGCACTTGAGTAGCAAGATGTGAAAGTGATGGGAGGCAAAGTTTATATTGCATAAAAATTGAAAACTCATTGCCAGAGTATCCAAATCTGAGATCTTGTAAAAATAGACAGTAATTCAACCAACAAGACCCTTGTTTATTTTTTAATAAAAATGCTTATGGTGAGAGGAAACCTGCATTTCCCACTAGTTGCAATTTCACATCACAGAAAACACACGAGACAATCCTTAAAGTAGTACATCTTTAAAATATTTGTTCCACTCTTTATTGTAACAAATTAAAATCCTGCTCCACTCGCACTAATGTACGAGAAAACTCAGCAAGCAACAATCGAGGTGGTATCTGTGGCATTACTGCCCTTCAAGTGCAGCACCCTTTTTTTATCATCTCACTTCTACGCCTGTCAACACATCTCTTTACTGCTCTGCAGTGGCCAACTTGATAAACTTCAGTGATGTGTTTGAATGCTTTGGTCACATTCTCTGACGTCTTATTAAACTCGCAATGCTACATTTCAGGTCTATACAGTCTCATTCTGACAGCTGGTGTGAATCTCTTGCTTCACACAGGCTGTCAGAATGAGACTGTATAGACCTGATAAGACTCTATAGACCAGAATGAGACTGTATAGACCTGGTTATCAGGAGATAACCAGGAGATGACATGGAGACAGTTATCCTCCTCATTGAGGATAATCTCTTAACTTCCTGAATCGGTGATTCATTATGATTCAAGATGGACTCCGACACATGTTCCTCTACTGCTGAACACGACTGAGGTGCGTCACTCGGTACTTTGCAAAGCCACTCTTTTTATAATTCTCTATAATTCTCCTGCTAGACAATACCACCTGGAATTCAACTCTGCTGAGCAACTGAACAGATCTTAGAAAGGAATAACTCATCAACACAGATCCTTCACAGCCTTTGCTGCCTCCACTATTTATAGATACTTTCAAATGATGAATTATCGGGTGAAAACCCAAATACTTCTTCCGCTGGACGTACTAAAATCCAAGTATTGACTGAATGATCTACAATGGTACAACCCCCCAGAGATCCTCAGCGGAATCATTTACAGGCTCTATCTTTGGCACCTCTTCTATATGTGAAGAGGAAGCAGGAAAATAATTATGCTGATAGTCAATGCATTTCCCATCGCTTAGTCGTTGTTGACATGAAGCCAAAGATATTTTAATTCAGCCACTACCCATCTCTGAAATCTTAGCCCTTCTCCCTGTTACTGGAGAGGGAATTAGATGCATCACTTATCTCCATGTCCTTCCCACTACAATTGTTAACACACAATTTACACCACCCTCTCTCCTGTCCATTCGAGAGTCAAGAGTCAAGAGTACTTTATTGCCATATGTCCCAGACAGAACAAGAAATTCTTACTCGTGGCAGCACAACAGAATATGTAAACCTAATTCTCTGTAAACAATGTAATAAATGAGAAAAAAAAGTTATATATATATATATAGTCTGAAGAAGGGTCTCGACCCGAAACGTCACCCATTCCTTCTCTCCTGAGATGCTGCCTGACCTGCTGAGTTACTCCAGCATTTTGTGAATATATATTATCATATCATATATTTACAGCCGGAAACAGGCCTTTTCGGCCCTCCAAGTCCGTGCCGCCCAGTGATCCCCGTACATTAACACTATCCTACACCCACTAGGGACAATTTTTACATTTACCCAGTCAATTAACCTATATACCTGTACGTCTTTGGAGTGTGGGAGGAAACCGAAGATCTCGGAGAAAACCCACGCAGGTCACGGGGAGAACGTACAAACTCCTTACAGTGCAGCACCCGTAGTCAGGATCGAACCTGAGTCTCCGGCGCTGCATTCGCTGTAAAGCAGCAACTCTACCGCTGCGCTACCGTATTACAGTTTTCAGGCTCCTATATCTTCTTCGTGAAATGAGTGTGTACTTGCATTTTGTGCCCTTCAGCCTAAAAGGGTTGATAAGGTATATCTGTGAGTGACTGTAAGAGTTATAATCATTCAACAGAAATAGAGGATTTGGTAAGGTGACAACTTGACAGATGCTTCGTAATTGAAATTAGCGGCAGGAACCCATTTGTCAATAGACAGGTGAGCATGTGCATAATGTTATGAAGATTAGGTGAGACGGGTACTTAATTATCAAGCCTTTGCTCCTCAAAATACGGATTGGATGTTACACATCAGGATGCAATGGAATCAGAAAATAATTTAATATGTCTTTACGGATCCATTGTAAATTCATTCAAAGTCTTTCAAATTCCATATTTTCCTTCCTACTTAAATAACAGACTGGGACATTGTGGACATTTCACACCTGCTGCCTATTTTTCCTGGCACAAAATCCAGAAGCAAAACTTGAATTATCCGTTCAAGTCAAGTAAGTGAATGCAATCTGTTCATTTTACTTTCACGTCTTATATATGTACACTAAATCTTCCTAGTCCCCATACCATTAATCAATTTTTCCAATTAATTCAATACAATATCAAGGTGAGACTATTGTGGTAAACAGGTTTAGTTTAGTTTAGAGATACAGCACGGAAACAGGCCTATCGGCCCACTGAGTCTGCGCTGACCAGCTGTATCCACACATCCTACACACATTAGGGGCAATTTACATTTATATCAAGCCAGTGAACCTAGAAACCTGTACATCTTTGGTGTGTGGGAGGAAACTGAAGATCTGGGAAAAAACTCACGCAGGTCACGGGGAGAACGTACAGACTCCGTACAGACAGCACCTGTAGTCAGGATCGAACCTGGGTTCTTGGCGCTGCAAGGCAGCAACTCTACCGCTGCACCACTGTAGTTTTACTTTAAACATAATGGGATTGCAAAAGAGTTAGTTGATGTGTGTAAATCATAGCGTAAAAAAGCACAGAAGTGTTTTTTGTGTGAATTTAATAAAGTAATCTAAAAGTAGACATTGTATCTTAAGCTTTCCACATGACTTCTTATTTCCTGCATTTTGGGTGAATTTCCAAAACACAACTGAATGCCGTTCAGAAAGTGCCTGTATCACTGACAAACAAATCGCTAAAGCTTAATTTACATCTATAACTATTGCTCTGTGGATTAATTTACCCGCAAAGCAACCCGTTTCTAAGTCAGGAAGGTGGAATGTATTACGAACTTTCTAATCAAAATCTAGCGATTATAATCGATGGAGTAAAGGATTAATGAAGTGTTCCCAATAGAATGGTGGATCAAACTGCCAATGCTGTTAGCAAGAGATGGTCTTCATACAGGAGACAGAATTTAAATAAGATTTTTTTTTTTTTAAATCGGGTCGAGACCCTTCTTCAGACTGATGTCAGGGGGGCGGGACAAAGGAAGGATATAGGTGGAGACAGGAAGATAGAGGGAGATCTGGGAAGGAGGAGGGGGAGAGAGGGACAGAGGAACTATCTAAAGTTGGAGAAGTCGATGTTCATACCACTGGGTTTTTAAATAAGACATTCCCTCAGTCTGAAGAAGGGTCTCGACCCAAAACGTCACCCATTCCTTCTCTCTTGAGATGCTGCCTGACCTGCTGTGTTACTCCAGCATTTTGTGAATAAACGTCTTCATACAGGAGATCATATTCCAGCAAGTACTAAAAATATATAAAAATGGTTGCAACCTTGAAAGATCTGTGGAAAGTAAAAATGACCTGAAAATGTAACATTGTTCCATGGACTTTATCAATACAAAACATCTGGAACTATTGATGAACCAAGCTGCAGAAGCACATTAGTGCCAATATTATTTCCGTTAGTGTGTTAAAGTGTGGTGTCTCTTTCCTGAGAATTGATCCAATGTTATATAGAAAAACATTTTCTCGCCAAATGTTTTGTAAGGAACAAATGGTTACATTAGTTTAGTGCCAATACAAATTAGTGCTTTATGAAGCATCATCTTGAATCATCTTGGCAATATTCATGGTATGGTATGGCACTTTATTTATCACATGTACCAAGGTACAGTGAAATTCATTTTTGTCTACAGTTCAGTACAAGTATCACTATACATTAGCACATTAGCACTTAGATACATATTAGATAAGCATCTCAGATACAGTACAAGTGTATAGCAGCAGTACACTGAGACAGTATACAGAGTAGCCAGTTTGGCACTATTTTAGAGATACAGCGCGGAAATAGGCCCTTCGGCCCACCGAGTCCGCGCCGCCCAGCGATCCCCGCACATTAACACTATACTACGCACACTAGGGACAATTTTTACATTTACCCAGTCAATTAACCTACATACCTCCTGTACGTCTTTGGAGTGTGGGAGGAAACCGAAGATCTCGGAGAAAACCCATGCAGGTCACGGGGAGAACGTACAAACTCCGTACAGACGGCGCCCGTAGTCAGGATCGAACCCGAGTCTCCGGCGCTACATTCGCTGTCAGGCAGCAACTCTACCGCTGCGCCACCGTGCCGCCCTTCAAGTCCCAATTGTTGTAAGTGCAGGGATCTTGACCTAATTCATGTCATAAGTGTTAGGAGCAGAAGTAGGCCATTTGGCCCATCAAGTCTACTCTGTCTTTTAATCATGGCTGATCTATCTCTCCTTCCTAACCCCATTCTCCTACCTTCTCCCCATAACCCCCGACACCTGTACTAATCAAGAATCTATCTATCTCTGCCTTAAAAATATTCACTGACTTGGCCTCCGCAGCATTTTGTGGCAAAGAATACCACAGATTCACCACCCTCTGACTAAATAAATCTCTCCTCATCTCCTTCCTAAAAGAACACCTTTTCATTCTGAGGCCATGACTCTCCCACTAGTGGAAACACCCAGACCAAGAAGGCCCGTTGCCCTGGCAGCGTTGCCCTGGCAGCGTTGCAGGGCTGGTCTGGCCAAGTGTAGCCGCGGTGTCCTCCTCCGCTGCTCCGCCGCTGTAAGCCGTGTCCGGTCCACATGCCCGTTATCGCAGCGGAGCCCGCGGGGTCCGAGAATGGGCGGCACCGTCAACTGTCTCCGCACCCCGCCATCACCACGCCACCTTTATTTGCAGAGTTAACTCTTAGAGTTGGCGCAAATCACCTGTACCTTCCTCCACAATGGATAAATTCTCGGGAACGCATGTGGGAATCATTGCCAGTGCAGTTTTAAACGCTCCTCACTCTACTCTTTGACCATCCTCACTTTCACATTTACAGGCAATGTAATTTCTACAATGCCAGCTGGAAGTTACTTAAAAGTGGATTTACAATTTTACCTTAAATTTGTGTTCTACAAGATCTCAACAAGCGCTTAATGGCATGTTAATGTGCAATGAACCTGTTCTGTGAAAAAAAAAAATGCAGGAGTTGATAAAAGTGCACCTTTTCTTCATTAATTCTCCCTGAAGAATTTTTGCATTTGATTTCACATTTAACATGTGGATTCGCTGTCACGCAGAATAATTTCACCCGTGCTGGTCTTTATGATTACTTTCGGCTGCGTCTCAAAACCAATCAGGAATGTGTGAAAGTGCCTGGTAAATATGGTGCAAGTTCTCCCCACGGTGAGTGTCACACTGGGAAACATTAGATGGGATAAAACAGCTGTGCTTCGATGCGGCTTTGCGCAAGGTAAATGGTGCTTGCGGAAGACGTCGAGAAAACAGAACAGGTCGAGCATTTTGCAGTTGTGAGAGAAACCATCTCACTTTGTGAAAGGATGAAACATAGAAACATAGAAACATAGAAAATAGGTGCAGGAGTAGGCCATTCGGCCCTTCGAGCCTGCACCGCCATTCAATATGATCATGGCTGATCATCCAGCTCAGTAACCTGTACCTGCCTTCTCTCCATACCCCCTGATCCCTTTAGCCACAAGGGCCACATCTAACTCCCTCTTAAATATAGCCAATGAACTGGCCTCAACTACCTTCTGTGGCAGAGAATTCCACAGACTCACCACTCTCTGTGAGAAGAAATGTTTTCTCATCTCGGTCCTAAAAGACTTCCCCCTTATCCTTAAGCTGTGACCCCTGGTTCTGGACTTCCCCAACATCGGGAACAATCTTCCCGCATCTAGCCTCTCCAACCCCTTAAGAATTTTATATGTTTCAATAAGATCCCCCCTCAGTCTTCTAAATTCCAGCGAGTATAAGCCTAGCCTATCCAGTCTTTCTTCATATGAAAGTCCTGCCATCCCAGGGATCAATCTGGTGAACCTTCTCTGTACTCCCTCCAAGGCTAGAATGTCTTTCCTCAGATTAGGAGACCAAAACTGTACACAATACTCCAGGTGCGGTCTCACCGAGGCCCTATACAACTGCAGCAGAACAGGGCCTTGGTGAGACCGCACCTGGAGTATTGTGTACAGTTTTGGTCTCCTAATCTGAGGAAAGACATTCTAGCCTTAGAGGGATTAGAGGAGCCTTCCTTCAAGTGGATATGGGCGGGTGGAGTGAGTGGATAAGAACATGGCAGATGCAAGATAAGTGGGAAAAATGTGAAATAATTCACATTTGCTGAGAGAAATGGGAGCAGAAGTGGAAGGACTAACCTAGTTAGTGGGGACACTTCACCAATTAAGGCCACTTCCCCAATGGAACTAGTCGAGTGAATGTTCACTGCCTTCCCTTGACGGCAATTAGACTCTTTCTCAGCTAAGAAGATCAAGATTGTACAGAAAGCTTTCAGTGGTGCAGTCTCACCAACACCCTATGTCAATGCCATCAGGCATTTTACCTTTTGTGATCAAATCCTCTCGTAATAAAGGTGAAAAGAAAATTGTCTTTCTAATTGCATGTTGGGTTTCCGTGATTGTGTGTGAACACATTTAGGACCCTTTGAACAGAAACATTACCCAATCTCTCAACATTTAAAATTGTGCTCTTCTGTTTTTTCGCAGTAAACTAGTGAATTATTTCACATTTTTCCCACTTATCTTGCATCTGCCATGTTTTTATCCACTCACTCCACCCGCCCATATCCTCTTGAAGGGCTCCTTATATCCTTTAGATGCTCAAGCATCTCAATTGTTCAGCTATTATGATTACCGGTACAGTGAAATTGTCATGAATGGTTTCTCCCATTTGGTATCAGTTCCCAGATAGTCCCAAGGAGTACATCTAGACAATAGACAATAGACAATAGGTGCAGGAGGAGGCCATTCGGCCCTTCGAGCCAGCACCGCCATTCAATGTGATCATGGCTGATTATTCTCAATCAGTACCCCGTTCGTGCCCTCTCCCCATACCCCCTGACTCTGCTATCCTTAAGAGCTCTATCTAGCTCTCTCTTGAATGCATTCAGAGAATTGGCCTCCACTGCCTTCTGAGGCAGAGAATTCCACAGATTCACAACTCTCTGACTGAAAAAGTTTTTCCTCATCTCAGTTCTAAATGGCCTACCCCTTATTCTTAAACTGTGGCCCCTTGTTCTGGACTCCCCCAACATTGGGAACATGTTTCCTGCCTCTAACGTGTCCAATCCCTTAATAATCTTATACGTTTCGATAAGATCCCCTCTCATCCTTCTAAATTCCGGTGTACACAAGCCTCAGCCTTGATCACAGAATTGCTTCAATTTCAAGCCTTAACCACGAAAATACCTGGAGTGCAAGCCAACTGCCTAGGTGGCTTCTACATAACGTTTCACAACTACACACCTCTCTTAGAATGCTCCTAGTGTCCAAACCAGGAATCCCTCCACATTCTTTACAACCTCAACTTTGTTGCTTTCAGATGACAGATATTCTGAATACAACCTATAAAATCATGTATAAAATCATGAGAGGAATAGATCCGGTAGATGCACAGAATCTCTTGCCCAGGGCAGGTGAATCGAGGACCAGAGGACTGACTTCCACTGCCTTCTGTGGCAGAGAATTCCACAAATTCACAATTCTCGTGAACATAAATGGGAAAGACCTGTACCAGGCAGAAAGGATGGAGTCACAATGGGAGAGATTTCACCTTCTGATGCAGAATTTCATCTCAAAAAGTTCATAAGTTCATAAATTATAGTTGCACAATTAGGCCATTTGTCCCATCAAGTCTATTCCACCATTCACTCATAGCTGATCTATTTTCCCCTCGCAAACCCATTCTCCTGCCTACTCCTCATAACCCCTCCCATGCCTCCACAGATACTGCTTGACCCACTGAGTTCTTCTAACCGTTTGTAGATCTTGGGGGAAAGATACAAGTCGGATGTATTCTTCATTCTATTACAGACATTGATGGAGCACACATATCAGTGCTGCATCAAAAATATATGTCACAAAATGCATCTCCTTTCAGTGGAACATATTCAAAATAACAATTTTTTGAAGATTGAGTGCAAAATGTTGTCTCGTTTCACAGTAAAATCCTGATGATTCATTATCCAATTGGTTTGAAAACCTCATGGTTCGGTATATAGTTTCGTTTAGAGATGTAGCGGAAACAGGCCATTCCCAACCCATCTAGTCTGCGCCGACCAACGATCCCCTCACACTGAAACTATCACACACTAACGCTATCACTAACACTGCGGCCATGGTGGCGCAGCGGTAGAGTTGCTGCCTTTCAGCGCTTGCAGCGCCAGAGACCCGGGTTCGATCCCGACTACGGGTGCTGTCTGTACGGAGTTTGTACATTCTCACCGTGACAGCGTGGGTTTATCTCCAAGATCTTCGGTTTCCTCCCACATTCCAAAGACATACAGGTATGTAGGTTAATTGGCTTGGTGTATGTGTAAATTGTCCCTAACGTATGTAGGATAGTGTTCATGTGGGGGGATCGCTGGTTGGCGCGGACTCGGTGGGCCGAAGGGGCTGTTTCCGCGCTGTATCTCTAAACTAAAATCCTACACACACTAGGGACAATTTACAATTATACCAAGCCAATTAACCCTCAAACCTGTATGTCTTTGGAGCGTGGGTGGAAACCGGAGAAAACCCACGCAGGTCACAGGGAGAGCGTACAGGATCTGTAGTCAGGATCTGTAGTCAGGATCGAACCCGGGTCTCTGGCGCTAAAAGGCAGCGACTCCACTGCTGCGTCACTAGGTGCTGATCCCTATGTACCTCTTAACATACCCTGGTTCCCACCCTCCCTTGAACACACTGGGGCATTACATACACGCTTTCTTTTGCACATCAGGGTCTGCTTCCCATCCTCCTTTTCATACACCAGGAACTCCCATGCATCCTTTAACACACCAGTTCCAGTCCTACCTTTAAACTCACTAAGGCCCTATTTCAGGTACTTCTTTTTGTGTTCTTGACACCATTTCCGTGTTCTTGTTCTATGCCTGTATGAAACTTTGCGAGTCTTCAAGGTACAACAGAAGTCTTTATTACATTAACTCAATGCTGGCAGCAAGACAACTAAAATGGCTGCAACCACACAATCTGACTGGACACTCCACACTGTGTACAGCCAAGATAAATATGTACAACACATCTCCCTTTGCCTATGCAGCGCCACCTGCTGCACGGGAGGAGCAACGGATCCTCCCACCCTACACATTACACCAAACACCACACCTTTCAATTTCCCTGGTTCACTGGAATATACCACCTGGCAACATTTGATGAAAAGTGAATGTAAAGTGTGTTGGAGGATTAATTAAAACTAGACCAAGTGGACCCGTTGAGCCCAAATCTTTCCTGCATTGGTGCAGCACCCTCTCTTCCCCCCTCCCTTCTCCCCCCTCCCCCACACCCCTACCCCCCTCCCCTTCCCCCCTCCCTCCCCTTCCCTCCTCCCTCCCCCCTCCCTCCCCTTCCCCCCTCCTCTTCCCCCCTCCCCTTCCCCCCCTCCCCCTCCCCTTCCCTCCCTCCCTCCCTCCCTCTCTCACCCTCTCCCTCCCCTTCCCCTCCCCCCACTCCATCCCCTCAACCACCTTTATCCTCCCTCATACCCCCCCCCCCCCCTTCCTCCACCCCCTCCCTCCCTAGGAGATAGATTTAAACTTTAGAATGTGAATAACTTAAAAACTATAACACCAATTTCAATGAAACTTCTTCCATTAGCACCAAAGTGACGATGGTGAGTAAGGTGGGCCTACAATTGTTGCACCATCATGTACCATTTTGGCTGTAGTTCAGGAACAAACAAAAGTTTTAGTATATAGCTAACATCCAATAATGTGGAAAATCCGCAAGTCCGGCCCCACCCAAGTCCTATACGTGCCCGATTAATGGCATCTGTTTGAGTATGTCCAGTTACCACTCGTGACTGGGCACCATGTCACTCTATCTCCAGTTTCTTGGGTGATCCTCAACACAGGCCAAAACAATAGAATGGAAATTCAGAGGGTTCCCGGCCTGAAACGCAGCCTATCCACGTTCTCCTGAGATGCTGCCTGGCCCGCTGAGCTACTCCAGCACTCTGTGTCTTCAATGGAAAGGAAAGCCTGTTCTAGGACGCTGCTGATGAGGCAGCTAACAATTTAAGAGAAAACAGATCTTACTCTCTTGTTCTGTCCTTTCCACATCACATGCACAGTGGAATAATATATGTGGCTGACTACTTTGGCAGCCTAGCTCGAATTCAGAGCAATGTGAATGGAGATTCCCCTTCACTAACTGAGCCTTTGTGCCTTCGGGGTACTTGACGAGCTATGTTAATCTTACTCCCATCACTCCAAAACATTGGATCTGACAGGATGATGCCGTTAAATCTGACTCCATCACTCCAGAAAATTGAAACTGACAAGCAGAGCTAGGGACAGCATCCAAAACCATCTCTCTGGATCTGAATAGCGAAGTACACAATTAACATGTCACTGACGTGATAAAATTAATCATGGTCTTCCAAGACTGAAGAGATTGATAAGGATCTTTGCTGAGGGCAATGAGGGATTTGTCCTTTTATGTAAATTGAAGACCAGGGTATTGGAGGGAAGATGGATCTTTGTTTCCCGGAACAAAAGCTGGCACATCTGGGATGCCCATTTGAAACATCATTGCAGCCCAACTGTGGTATTTTAGAAATTATGATGGATGCATTTATTCTGTCATACATCAGATCGAATGGACTACATCCATAACAATGGCAGCCAGCGAGGAAGGTGGATTTATCATTAGCAAAGATATTGGACATTTAGATAAGGCACTTGAGACTGAGGCACTTTTCCAGTGTAGATAATTAATGTCAATCTGAGGCGAGTTTTTATGGTTAGATCTGACAGTGAACATACACAATGTAGCTGACAGCTCTGAAGGAGGTTACAGAAGCTTAATGGAGATTTGCAGGTCCATGTAAGCCTTTGAAAGTATAGAGAGAAAGAATTTCAATTGACGAAGGTGCAACACATCCATTTTGTTTTGAAGGCAAAAATCCTGGTCACGTTCCTCACAATAAAGCCCTTATGATGCACTGCGTACCGCCATTGGGATACGCCAAAAAGTCTGAAGAAGGGTTCCGACCCAAAACGTTACCTGTTCCTTCTCTCCAGAGGTGCTGCCTGACCCGTTGTGTTGCTCCAGCACTTTGTGTCTACCTTCGGTATAAACCACCATCAGGAATTTAGAAGGATGAGAGGAGATCTTATCGAAACGTATAAGATTATTAAGGGGTTGGACACGTTAGAGGCAGGAAACATGTTCCCAATGTTGGGGGAGTCCAGAACAAGGGGCCTCAGTTTAAGAATAAGGGGTAGGCCATTTAGAACTGAGATGAGGAAAAATCTTTTCAGTCAGAGAGTTGTGAATCTGTGGAATTCTCTGCCTCAGAAGGCAGTGGAGGCCAATTCTCTGAATGCATTCAAGAGAGAGCTAGATAGAGCTCTTAAGGATAGCGGAGTCAGGGGGTATGGGGAGAAGGCAGGAACGGGGTACTGATTGAGAATGATCAGCCATGATCACATTGAATGGCGGTGCTGGCTCGAAGGGCCGAATGGCCTCCTCCTGCACCTATTGTCTATTGTCTATTGTCTCCCTGCACAGGCAGCCTCTGGGTCATGACTGGAGAGCAGGTCAGGTCTATGTGACTCTCTTGTGAGGTCCAGTTCTGCTTTGTCTCACTAGCTGCACTGGCAATGGAGTGCAAACAGTTTCCAGGAAAAATCCACCTGGCAGCCCGCAATTCTTTAAATGGAGCAGTCCGTGACACGATCTGGCAGAAGCACACATGGACCAAAAGGATCACTGCAAATGCTGCATCTGCAGACCACGGATGGGACCATTCTCTCTACTTCTTCATTTGAATCTGTGCGACAGCCCACCAATACCCAGAACATAAATGAACCCAACTGAACCTGGAGCTAGGGATGGAGCTGTGTCTGAAGCCAAGTACTGGAAACGCAAGGGCCATGTCAGGCTCATCCCTCTAATCTGCACTGTTCAGATTGAGGTCCACATCCCACTAAGAATTTAGACATGGTCTACCATGGTCTACCATGGGGCACCGATCCATCATCATAGTATGGGCATACGATATAGTATAACAGTTGGATACAGGACCTATGTGTTTAAGTCTGCCAAGTTAAAAGACTCAGGTATAATACAGGTGGCCATAGGTCTGTCATTATATAACAACGTGGTATATAACTGAACACTATACTCAAAATGCGGCCTCACCAACGTCTTATACAACTCAACATGACCTCCCAACTTCTATACCTTTGTTCAAGATATGTCAATGAAGATGAACCTGCCAGACTCCTACATAAAACTGTTGGTTTGAAATAAAGTGAATGTGTAGAAACATATGTCCACCTACCTGATTTAGCATCATGGGAAACCTTCGGCCTCCGAGAAGACTACAGGTAGGTTTAAGTTTATTATTGCCATGTGTTGCATTATTGCATTCAAGAGAGAGCTAGATAGAGCTTTTAAGGATAGCGGAGTCAGGGGGTATGGGGAGAAGGCAGGAACGGGGTACTGATTGAGAATGATCAGCCATGATCACATTGAATGGTGGTGCTGGCTCGAAGGGCCGAATGGCCTACTCCTGCACCTATTGTCTATTGTCTATTGTGTACCGAATTACAGTGAAAAGCTTTGTTTTGTATGCTGTCCAAACAGATCAGATAACACTATGCATAAGTGCAATCAAGTCAAACTCAAGGATAATAGATAGAGCCAAGGGAAAGTTCAGAATATAGTTCTCAGAATATAGCTTCTGTACCTTCTGCCAGATAGCAGCAGGGAGGGGAAAGAATGACCTTTGACAAGCTGTTGATTATGGTGGCTGCTTTTTCCAAGGCAGAGTGAAGTTTAGATGGGAAGAATGGTATAAGACAATAACTGCAGATGCTGGTACAAATCGAAGGTATTTACTCACAAAATGCCGGAGTAACTCAGCAGGTCAGGCAGCATCTCAGGAGAGAAGGAATGGGTGACGTTTCGGGTCGAGACCCTTCTTCAGACTGATGTCAGGGGGGCGGGACAAAGGAAGGATATAGGTGGAGCCAGGAAGACAGTGGGAGATCTGGGAAGGGGGAGGGGAAGAGAGGGACAGAGGAACTATCTAAAGTGGGAGACTAAAGTGGAAAGAATGGTGGTAAGTCTGGTACATGTGATGGACAGGGTACTTTTACAACTGTCCGCTATTTCTTATGGTCTCAGACAGAGCTGTTCCCAAACCAAGCTGTCACTAAGGAAGACAGAAACACAAACAATCTCCCAGAAATACTAGGGGACCGAGGATCTAGTGGGAGGGAGGAACTGAAGGCAATATAAAAACTGACAATAAAAGCTTCTTTAGATAAGTAAAAAGGAAAAGATTAGTGAAGACAAATGTAGGTCCCTTACAATCAGACACAGGTGAATTTATAATGGGAAACAAAAAAATGTCAGAACAGTTAAATAAGTACTTTGGTTCTGTCTTCACTAAGGAAGACATAAACAATCTCCTAGAAATATTAGGGGACTGAGGATCTAGTGGGAGGGAGGAACTGAAGGGAGTCCACATTAGTCAGGAAATGGGGTTCGGTAAACTGTTGGGACTGAAGGCATTTAAATCCCCAGGGCCTGATGGTCTGCATCCCAGAGTACTCAAGACGGCGACCCAAGAAGTCGTGGATGCATTGGTGATCATTATCCAATGTTCTCTGGACTCTGGATCAGTTCCTGTGGACTGGAGGGTAGCCAATGTAACTCCACTTTAGAAGAAAGGAGGGAGAGAGAAAACCTGGAATTATAGACCAGTTAGCCTGACATCGGTACTGGGGAAGATGCTTGAGTCGATTGTTAAAGATGTTATAGCCGCGGATTTGGAAAGCAGTGACAGGATCGGTCAAAGTCAGCATGGACTTATAAAGGGGAAATCATGCTTGACTAATCTTCTGGATTTTTTTGAGGATGTAACAAGTAGAATGGATAAGGACGTGGTGTATCTGGACTTTCAAAAAGCCTTTGACAAGGTCCCACACAAGAGATTAGTGTGCAAAATTAGAGCACATGGTATTGGGGGTAGGGTATTGACATGGATAGAGAACTGGTTGGCAGACAGGAAGCAAGGAGCAGGTCCTTTTCAGAATGGCAAGCAGTGACTAGTGGGGTGCTGCAAGGATCGGTGCTGGGACCCCAGTTATTACAATATATATTAACGATTTAGACAAGGGAATTAAATGTGACATCTCCAAGTTTGCAGATGACACAAAGCTGGGTGGCAGTGTGAGCTGCGATGAAGATGCTATGAGGCTGCAGGGTGACTTGGATAGGTTGGGTGAGTGGGCAGATGCATGGCAGATGCAGTATAATGTAGATAAACGTGAGTAGATAAATATCCACTTTGGTGGCAAGAACAGGAAGGCAGATTATTATCTGAATGGTGTCAGATTAGGAAAAGGGGAGGTGCAACGAGACCTGGGTGTGTTTGTACATCAGTCACTAAAGGTAAGCATGCAGGTGCAGCAAGCAGTGAAGAAAGCTAATGGCATGTTGGCCATCAATGCGAGAGGATTTGAGTTTAGGAGCAAGGAGGTCCTACTGCAGTTGTACAGGGCCCTGGTGAGACCGCACCTGGAATATTGTGTGCAATTTTGGTCCCCTAATTTGAGGGATATTATTGCTATTGTGGGAGTGCAGCGTAGGTTCACGACGTTAATTCCCGGGATGGCCGGACTGACACATGATGAAAGAATGGGTCAACTGGGCTTGAATTCACTGGAATTTAGAAGGATGAGAGGGGATCTTATAGGAACATATAAATTTTTTGAAGGATTGGAGAGGCTAGATGCAGGAAAAATGTTCCCCATGTTGGGGGAGTCCAGAACCAGGGGTTATAGTTTAAGAATAAGGGGTAGCCATTTAGGACTGAGATGAGGAAAAACGTCTTCACCCAGAGAGTTGTGAATCTGTGGAATTCTCTGCCACAGAGGCAGTGGAGGCCAATTCACTGGATGTTTTCAAGAGAGAGTTAGATTTAGCTCTTCAGGCTAAAGGAATCAAGGGATATGGGGAAAAAGCAAACGAACAGGGTACTGATTTTAAATGATCAGCCATGATCATATTGAATGGCAATGCTGGCTCGAAGGGCTGAATGGCCTACTCCTGCACCTATTTTTCTATGTTTCTATGTCTTTATGATATGAACCGTTAGCTGTTCGATAACACGATAAAGTTCGAACTGTGACGCAATGAACAGTTTTTAAGAGGAACACTGAACTCTTATGTACTTTTCTTGAATACAAATCAGGTCTTTGCTGCAAAATAAAATTATTCATTGTTGCCTTGCAAATTATATATAGGATTAAGCATTGACGAATTCTAGCTTCAGTTAAGGAAGGAATATTGGTCAGAGCACATGGAAAGCTATAACGGACTTTACACAAATTTCTGCATGCAAAAAACAGAACACATCTTACCATTTCACCTGAACAGGAGAAAGATTTAATAGGAATCTGAGGGGCTACTTTTTCACACACAGTGGTGGGTTCATGGAACAAGCTACCAGAGGAGATAGGTATAATAACAGCATTTAAAAGACACTTGGACAGGTACATGGGTGGGAAAGGTTAAGGGAAATATGGGCCAAACGGGGGCTGGCGGGACCAGAGTAGATGGGGCATCTTGGTCGGTATGGGAAAGTTGGGCCGAAGGGCCTGTTTCCGTGCTGCATGACTCTGTGACTCTGAGGACACGGATCTTTCTGCAACACTGCTCGCCTCCAAAATGTCCGCCACCTACCGTGTTAGGGAATCAAAATGAGACACCCTGATCACAATGAGTAAATGGAGCATTGTACAAGGACTCATTGGTTTCATTGGTTTTACATGGGATGTTATCTCAAGGTACAAAATAGGAATTAATCTTCTAATTTTGACTTAAAACGTTCTTCCCACGGAACTGAACTTAATTTCCACATAGTAAAGAAGATTAAAGGGGTTTATGAAGATGGTCGTTACAAATCGGAGCCACGTGCCAAATGTCAAATTTGATGAGCTTAAAAAGCAAGTGCTTCACAAAACAAGAAATCGTGGTTATCCAAAATAACACTGATAAAAATGGAACATACATTAAGATGAAAAGTTGGCCTGGAAAATACTATTAGAAGTGAATAATGGTTCATTACTGCAGCTTAAACTGTCATTTTATGCTGTCTGTCAACATCTATGTAAGATTGAAAATGTATTGAATTAATACCGTAGGCTTTATAAAAAATTATATTGGAATAGAATTTGCAGCAGAGGTTGAGCAAAGGGTTTACAATCTTGAAGATTGACAGATTAGCTCATGGTAATGAGATCCATCTCATAACAAAAGGATAAAATTGAATTTTATTTGATAGTGATGATCATCATTATGGTTTTAATCCCGAACTGAAAATTAACCTTCCAATTTGTCTTTCTGCTGAATGTGAATAACCAACGTTCTTTCCAGGAGTCTCCTGATTTAGTTTTCATCTGCTGCGTAGGTATGACGTGAGAGGCTATATATGGAACTTAAATTCCCAGTAATTTGCAGTTATCTGAAGTTACCCAACCTGATCATTCACGGTGCACTGATTTAGCATTGAACAAAAATTCTGCCAACACTCTCCTTCCTCCTCGTGGGACTTATCCTCACCCTTATCAACTTATATTTTGACTCCTCTCACACTTTCTTCATGTTAAAGATGCCGCCATGGATATTTGCATGGTCTCAGCTATGCCTGCCTTTTTGGTGGTTACATTGAACGGTTCTTGTTCTAAAAGTACAATGGCACCATCTCCCAACTCTTTCTCCACTGCATCAGGGCTGCATTCAGCTTGTCCTGTCACAGGTTTTTTAAAGTTTTTAATTAATTGAATGCAAACAAAAGAGATTTTGTTGTGTATGTGTACGGTGGCTGCCATGACTAGGTAGCTGGCTACTTGTCTCAGATGTGTGGGGTGGGTGGGAAGTTCTCAGCATTGCCAAGCCAATGCTTTTGCATTGTGTAGGAAGGAGCTGCAGATGCTGGAAGATAGACACAAAATGCTGGAGCAACTCAGCGGGACAGGCTGTGTCTCTGGAGAGGAATGGGTGACGTTTCGGGTCGAAACCCTTCTTCGGACTGAGAGTCAGGGGAGAGGGAGACACAGAGATAAGGAAGTGTAAGGTGTGAGAACGAGACTTCGATAGATTCTTAATTAGTAAGGGTGTCATGGGGTAATGAGGAGAAGGCAGGAGAATGGGTTTGGGAGGGAAAGATAGATCAGCCATGATTGAATGGCAGAGTGGACTTGATGGGCCAAATGACCCAATTCTTCTCCTAGAGCCTATGAAACTTGTTAGGTTTCAGCTGCTCAATCTCACCAAGTATCTTTAACTGAAGCTCACCATCTACAGGGTTGGTCCCAGGCTGCTGTCTTTTAAAAAAATATATATTTTTAGAGATACAGCGCGGAAACAGGCCCTTCGGCCCACCGAGTCCGCGCCGCCCAGCGATCCCCGCACGTTAACACTATCCTACACATACTAGTGACAATTATTTTTTTACATTTACCCAGTCAATTAACCTACAAACCTGTACGTCTTTGGAGTGTGGGAGGAAACCGAAGATCCCGGAGAAAACCCACGCAGGTCACGGGGAGAACGTACAAACTCCGTACAGACGGCGCCCGTAGTCAGGATCGAACCTGAGTCTCCGGCGCTGCATTCGCTGTAAGGCAGCAACTCTACCGCTGCGCCACCGTGCAATCAATGGCGTAGTTACTAATTGGTTGCACCCTATAATTATTGAAGCCTGCAGGTTGTGTGAAGTTAGCTGCTGTCAGGGTTTAACACAGAGATTCCTCTGCCTACATTGGGCACTGTTGGATTTACCTGCCAGTTTCTCTCCACGAACATTTAAGTGTTCAATCAATTCATGTTTCGTCTTTTATTATAAATAAATAAATGAATTTAGAAATGTTGTGTCAGATGAACTTACATTATCTTCCTTTAAAGAGTGTTACCAGCTTCTCTAGTCTCTTAAATATTTCAATATATTCAGGTATTACACTAAGCAGAATAATGTGGAGTTCCATTATGATCTGCTGAGAGAACCTGTTCAAATAAATTATTGAAAAGGGAGTGAAATGAAGTGAGCAATTAAATTAGTGGACTAGGCAGCGTATGTACAGAAAATAAATGGATTCCTTCTACAGCCCATATTAAGGATCAAAGTACTTCGGCATTGGAACTGTATCTCGGAAAAAAACCATCTGCTTTAGGTGTTTCAAGATTCAAGATTCAAGATATCTTTATTTGTCATCCAAAAAACAAGTTTTTTGGACGAAATTTAGTCACCCACAGTCCAATAATAAAAGCAATAAAACAAGCAAATTACACAACCCCACCCAACGCACAAAAAAAGAAACATCCATCACAGTGAGTCTCCTCCAGTCACCTCCTCACTGTGATGGAAGGCCAGAATGTCTTTTCCCTTCCCCTGCCGTCTTCTCCCGCGGTCAGGCTGGTGTCGTTGCCACGTTCCAGGCCGCGCCGGTCGGTTTCAAACAGGTTGCATCTTCTGCCGAAGATGTCTTCTCATTTTTGCACTTTCGTGAAGCACTAAGCACCTCCCTGCCCCCACCCACCCCACACAGAGAGGCTTGGGGTTGGAATGATATTGGATGGGTGGGGGAAGGATTGAATTTCAGAGGACTGGACGGGACAATACTATGGAGACTGGGGAGGGGATTCAATTGTTGTAGAACTGGGGAGGAGTATTGAGATTGGGAGGACCTGAGATTGGGCGAATTGGGGGCGACTGTGATTTGGAGGGATGGGAGGAGGATTGAGATGGAGGGGCTGGGAGGTTGGAGATCAGGAGGCCTGGGGAAGTTACAGCACTTAGCTGGCATCTGTTTGTGGGCAACAGAGTGGCGCAGTTGGTAGAGCGGCTGCCTTCACAGCGCCAGAGACCCGGGTTCCATTCTGACCTCGGGTACTGTCTGTGTGGAGTTTGCACGTTCTCCCTGTGACCACGTGGGTTTTCCACCGGGTGCTACGGTTTCCTCCCATATTCCAAAGACGACGCGCAGGTCGGTAGGTTAATTGGCCCTTTGTAATTTGCCCCCAGTGTGCAGGGAGTGGATGGGAAAGTGGGATAACATACAACTAGAGTGAACGGGCGATCGATGGTCGACGTGGACTCGGTGGGTTGAAGGGCCTGCTTCTATGTTGCATCTCTAAAGTAAAGTAAAAGAATACCGAATAAGACCTTCTCAGTCTATCCAATATATATAGATCCTCAAGAATGACTTGGCTGAAATAATAGTCGGGTTCTCATGTATTCATAGCACAAATTAAACATCATGCACAAAAAAAACCCCATGGTTCATCTTTTTAAACACCTGCAGTTTCTCTTCAGAAGATCTGTAGGGCATGGAAGTGTTCCCTGTGTATTATCAGACCAGGCATCATTGTCCAAGGATGTTGGAAGGAACTGCAGATGCTAGTTTAAACCGAAGATAGACACAAAAAACTCGAGTAACTCAGCGGGTCAGACAGGATCTCTGGAGAAAAGGAATAAGATCATAAGGTCATAAGTGATAGTAGTAGGATTAGGCCATTCAGCCCATCAAGTCTACTCCGCCATTCAATCACGGCCGATCTATCTCTCCCACCCAACTCCATTCTCCTGCCTTCTCCCCATAACCCCTGACACCCGTACTAATCAAGAGAAAAGTGACGTTTCAGGTCAAGACCCTGCTTGGATTGTACCAGCTTCAAAGTCGTCTTGTTGAGTCTCATTATCTGTACTCGTTCTCACCTAGCACAGCTCACAATGGCCTGTTTCCCTTATCATCGCTACTTTTTTGCATATCTCTCATTCATTTGTTCTACATCTCTCTGCATCACCGCCTATATCTCTCGTTTCCCTTTCGCCCGACTCTCGGTCTGGAGCAGGGTCTCAACCCGAAACGTCACCCATTCCTTTTCTCCAGAGATGCTGTCTGACCCGCTGAGTTACTCCAGCATTTTGTGTCTATCATTGTGCAGGTGACTGATGGGAGGGGCTATGTTCCAATATAAGAGTCAAGAGTCAGCATTGTCTGAAGAGCTCATTGATAAACATGGGACCTCCTCGGCAAAAAGCTGCTGTGAGGACCTATGGTTCTATAAACTACTTCTATTTAGAGAAGGATAGTGGACTTTATCTTGCACTAAACATTATTCCCTTTATCCTGTATCTGTACACTGTGGACGGGTTGATTGTAATCATCTTTCCATTGACTGGAGAGCACAGCTTTTCACTGTAACTCGGTATATGTGACACGGTAGCGCAGCGGTAGAGTTGCTGCTTTACAGCGAATGCAGCGCCGGAGACGCAGGTTCGATCCTGACTACGGGTGCTGCACTGTAAGGAGTTTGTACGTTCTCCCCGTGACCTGCGTGGGTTTTCTCCGAGATCTTCGGTTTCCTCCCACACTCCAAAGACGTACAGGTATGTAGGTTAATTGGCTGGGTAAATGTAAAAATTGTCCCTAGTGGGTGTAGGATAGTGTTAATGTACAGGGATCACTGGGCGGCACGGACTTGGAGGGCCGAAAAGGCCTGTTTCCGGCTGTAGATATATGATATGATATGAATAAAATAAACTAAACCAAATATGTATACCAGAAGTTATATAACATCAGCCGGTGGTTCATTATCTTGCAATCCTCAACCTCCAACAAATGACCTATTTATCTTAAATTCCTTTCCATAAATTCTAATTTCCAAGCACTTGTTCTACTCGTCTGATTTACCTAGTACCAATATTCACCTGATCTATACCAGTTAATGCAGCCTGATGAACTCTTTCTGTGACCTTCTTCTCCCCAGATGTTGAGAATTAAGTTTCTCTAATCTTTCCTCGCAGTTCATTTGATGCATGCCAGGGAAAAGAAAAAACATCCTTGATTTTTCTTCTCACACAAACAAGTTGCCTTTGAAGTGAAGTGACCAGAAATGCAGAAAATTCATCTAAAATCTTTTACAGCATGGCGTTGGTCTAATTGTTTGCTGCATAGCAAGCAATTTGCACCAAATGCATTCTTTTCAGTTGAAATGTGTCGGAAGGAACTGCAGATGTTGGCTTAAACCGAAGATAGACACAAAATGCTGGAGTAACTCAGCGGGACAGGCAGTATCTCTGGAGAGAAGGATTTGGTTACGTTTCAGGTCTTCAAACTTAACAAGTAAGCATATTGATGCAAAGAGTCTGAAAAGGACAACATTTGAAGGGGTATCTATAGTTGGTCGTGTTTGTTTCCATGCATCTGCTGCCTGTGTCTCGCATGCTGGTACTGGCTGCAGGTTTGGCAGGTGCGGGCAGAGTACCCTGTGTGAATACACTGGGAACGCTGGATGTAGTGGATGAGGTTTGAGGCCCATGAACCTTTGCCTCATCTAGAACAACTGCAAGGGTCTCTGGATGGAAGTAAGGGAGGAACATGTGTTACATCTCCTGTGGTTGAGAGGAATGTACCTAAATTAGGAATGAGCAGAACGGTAGAAGAAGGGATTAAATCATCAGTTTGTTTGAAAATCATCAAATGTATCTAGTGTAAAGTTTGACATGAGCACCCGCTGTGGACGCCATCTTGTTCTCTCCAATGTCATGGAGACAACGGGCTTTCCCCATTTACATATACCCCCATCCCAACATTTTATCCTTATATTTTTACACTAAGCCAGCCATGGGAACCCTGCTGGACAGAGGGCCGGTAAGCAGGCTGGCTGCGGGAGGGAGTGCGGTGCCTCGACAGTGGAGAGGGCCACTGGAGGCCCTGCAACAGCCTGGGGCTCGGCTGGACCGGGCGC